>NC_056747.1:1076571045-1076821045 GCF_019279795.1 Protopterus annectens | reverse complement strand
TCAACCAGGTTTAGTAGGCATGATCTGCCCTTAACAAAGTTGAACTGGGTTGGGTCAAGTGTTTGGAGGTTCCCAATATCTTTGTTAATGAGTTCCATGATGATGCGCTCCATAGCCTTTCAGACCAGGCTAGTCAGGCTTATGGGGCAATAGTTACCAGGGTCAGTTGTGGCCCTTCCTTTGTGGAGAGGCATAACCATTGCTGTGCGCCATTCTATGGGCATGTAGCCTGTAGAGAGGCTGAGGTTGAAAAGCGTGTTTTGGTGAGTGGTTAATTCGTTCTGTAGTTTCGTGCAAGACGCAGCCTGGGACACCATCTGGCCGCAGTGACGCTGTGTTTTTGGCTTTTGAAAGGGCTGTTTTCACCTGTGCGTCTGTGATTTCTGGGACACTACACTTTTCTGGTATTGTTGTGGGCCCTTTTGGGGGTGAGAGGGGGGTGAAGTTTACACTGAATCTATCTGCCAGGATGTTGGCAGTGTCAGTAGGTTCAGTGTATTTTGTGCTATTTTGCACTAGTTCAGTGCATATCTGCAAGTTTCCACTTAGATTCGTAACATAGCTAAAGAAGGCTTTGTGGTTATCTTTTGAATCCTTCTCTATTATTCTTTCGAAGTTAGCCTTGGATGATTTTATGAGGGACCTTAGTTTTTTACTGGTACTGATCAGGGATGTCTTTCCTTCTTGGGATTTGCTTTTTTTCTGAACTAGTTTCCTCCTACTGTTTTATAGCCAGTTTATGGCAGGGGTCCACCAAACTGTTTTCCTTCTCTTAGAGGAGTGTGTCATGGTTTTGCTTGGGATGACATGATCTATGCATCCTTGTATGTGCTCATAGAGTGCATTTGTAAAGGTTTCTGCATCTTGGGCAGCATTATCCTTCAATGTGGGGGCTGTGGACCTTACCACCTCTGTCTTAAGTAAGGTGAAGTTTGCTTTAGAAAAGTTTTTTACTGTGGTTTCCTTAGTTGGGGGTGCTGGTGGGGTGTGGACATCCAGAGTTATTAGTTTATGGTCTGATCTAACCAGTGATGGGTTGACCTCCGGTTTGGAAGACCTGTCGCCCATATTGGTGATGATCAGGTCCAGTATGTTTTCACCTCTGATAGGGGAGTTTACCAGTAGATCTAGGGCATTTGAGTTGATGAATTTTAGGAAGCGCTGGGCCTGGGAGTTTGTACTCGAGTAATTTTCCCAGTTAATGGTAGGGTAATTGAAATCGCCCAACATCAGGGTGTTCGGTAGGACCTTCATGTTTTCCAGTGTCTCCAGAAAGGTAGAATGGTGGTCCTGGGACATGGAGGGTGATCTGTATCAGGCCACAATTTGCATTGCAGATTTACCGGATGTTAGTTGCACATGGATGATCTCAGCGGTATCATGCTGCGCCACTAACTTGGAGGTGTAGGTATCCTTGATGAATATGGATACACCCCCTCCTTTTGTGTTTTGATCCATGTTCTGTGGCCGAAATGTGTGGTATGAGTTGTAGCCTGGTAGTGCTGGGGTGCTCTCTGGAGCCTTGAACCAGGTTTCAGTTACTGAACAGATGTCAACCTTCTCCATAGTGAGGGGTGCTTCGAGTGCGTGCATTTTGAGATTTAAACTTCTGGCATTGAGTAGCATAACCCTCAGTTTTTTGTTAATTTTTCTGTTTACAGAGGTGGGTTTGACTTTTGAGCCTTGCCAAAAGATGGCACTATGGGGGCAGCAAGAGTCTTGGCCAGTATTTAAAAGCCTAGGGGTGATAGTTGCAAGCCATCTCTTGCGAAGCAAAGCGGCTTGTCAAGCATGTCGTCCCAGGCTGACAGACACTGGATCCCCTTTGAATGACACCAGAAGCTTAGCCATTTGTTGAAATTGATCATTTTTTCTTTATACTGAGGTATCATTCTTGGTGAGGCCAGGATGCTACTCAGGGTCATACCAGCCTGGACTACATGATCAGGGAGCTTTTCCATGTCTCTTTTCATGTACTCCAGGGACGTACATCTTAGGTCATTCACACCAACATGAACAATCACAGAGTCATATTTGTACTTGTTCTGGATTGACCTGAGTGCTTGTGTTATGTGGCGGATTCTGGCTTCCGACAGGCAACTAACAATAACCTTCTGCTTGTCTTGCCTAGTGACTGGGACGTCAGTATGCTTGACTATAGAGTCACCTATTACTAGTGTTTTAGGTATTTTATTTCACCTTAAGGGCTGTGATTATGCGGCACACTGATTTTGTGTTTTATGTGTTGTCTGGTTTGTGACGGGAGGTTTAGGTTGTTTGGGTGTCTGCTTTGGAGGTCTCTGATGCTTTTTGCAGGTTTTTATTTAGAGTCTCCTAGTATGATTTTGTGTATTTATGTGTATTTTTTGCCAGTGCTGTTTTAGTAGGTCTATGTGTGGCTGGAGGTGTGGTGCAAGTGTTAACCTACTCCTCTTGACTGTCTGTTCCAGTCTTGGGTGAAGACAGCTTTGCCTCCATTTGGTTGTATAATTGCATCTCTCGCATATGTTAGTGTTTTGTGGTAGGAGGAGAGGGTTGTCTGTGTACATGAGGCAGTTGTAATGTTGCCTTAAGATACCCAGATTCACTAGATGGACTGGAGAGTACACCTGAAATTGCCCTTTGGTCATGCCTGAATAGTAGGGTGAGCTGCTTAGTCACTTGGCTGGTGAGAGGTGAATAAAGAGCCTTGCCCTGCTGGGCAATCAAGTGTCAGGGTATATTAGTGCTTGCTATTAGGTCTGAGCAAGTGCTGGGCTGTAGGATGCTTTTTGAGTGCTTAGGTTGAGAGTTAGACTAGTTTCAAGGGAAAAACTGAAGAGACTTAGTGGAACAGGGAATAATTTAACTGTAGCTAACCGGCGCTGCCTGGTGTGCAAAACTGTGTAAACGTGGTATTTATAGTAGGGAAATGAAAGAGAAGAAATTAGCTCAAAATGGCCAATAAACTACTAACTTCTGGGCTGGAACCACTCCTCCAGGGACAGATGGGCTGCTCAAAGCTCCCTTCTCTCACAGGTGAATAGAGAAACTTCTTTCTATCCAAGGAAAGATATGGGCAACTCAGAAACCAGTATCACAGCCCTGAATTCAGCACTAGCCTGAAAACTGGACTATACTAGCTTAGAAAGGCGTGAAACAAGGAATTGTTTGTTTTTTTTAAAAGATAAGGCAAAAACAGTAAAAAATACACTTAAAGCAGCTTTAAACGACTACAAATATCAGAAAAGGATATCGCACTTCAGTGTGTAGCCTACAACAGTTAAACAAATTATTTAAACAAAAAACAACTTTTTAAAAGTGCAGGCAGTCAAATAAGTACAATATGTGAAAAAAACAAGCTTTTAAATCACAATAAATGCTGGAAAATCTGCGTTTAGGCGGAAAAAAACAGTTAAGTACAGCAAGAAAGTACAGAAAACTGATACTTAATCACTACAAAGTCTCTCTTCTAAGCTAGAAGGCTTGTATCAGTTTAAGGCTTTCTAGTGCTACCCAGTAGGTTAGTTATAGGAAAGATGGGAAACAAGCGCAGATGTGGTCTTTTAAATCAGAAAGTTGAAAGAGATGGACAATCTGTCCAAGTGGTCAATAAACTACAATTTCTGGGCCATGAACCACTCCTCTCGTGGTAGACAGGCTACCTAGTGCCTACCACTCTCACTGATAAGCTAGAAGGCTTTCCTCCTACACAGAAAGGCTGGCGGGGCTCAGAAGCTTACCATCTGTCCTGGATACAGCAACTCTGTATCTGGACTAGGCTAGTTACAGAAAAGATGGGAAACAAGCGCAAGTGCAGCTTTTAAACCAGAAAGGTGAAAGAGATGGAAAAAAACTTCCCAAGCAGCCAATAGCTGCAGTTTCTGGGCCAGGAACCACTCCTCTTGTGGTAGATAGGCTACCTAATGCTTACTACTCCCACTGATAAGCTAGAAGGCTTCCCTCCAATACAGAAAGGCTTGGGGAGGCTCAGAAGCTTACAAAGAGTCCTGGATACAGCAAATCGGTACCTGGACTAGACTAGTTAAAGGAAAGGTGGGGAACAAGTACAAACGCAGGCTTTTAAGCCAACAAGTTGAAAGAGATGGAAAACTGCCCAAACAGCCAAATAAACTACAATTTCTGGGCCAAAAATCACTCTTCCCGTGGAGGATAGGCTACCTAGTGCTTACCACTCCCACTGATAAGCTAGAAGGCTTCCCTCCAACACAGAAGGCTTGGGGAGCTCAGAAGTTTACTAACAATCCTGGATACAGCAACTCTGTAACCGGACTAGGTTAGTTATAGGAAAGGCAGGAAACAGGAGCAAGTACGGCTTTGAAACCAGAAAGTTGAAAGAGATGGAAAAAATGTTCAAACAGTCAATAGCTGCAATTTCTGGGCCAGGTACCACTCCTCTTGTGGTAGATAGGCTTCCTGATGCTTACCACTCCCACTGATAAGCTAGATGGCTTCCCTCCAACACAAAAAGGCTTGGGGGGCTCAGAAGCTTACAAAGAGTCCTGGATACAGCAAATCTGTACCTGGACTAGACTAGTAACAGGAAAGGCAGGAAACAAGCGCAAACACAGGCTTTTAAATCAGAAGGTTGAAAGAGATGGAAAAGCTTCCCAATTGGCCAATAAACTATAATTTCTGGGCCAGAAACCATTCCTCCTGTGGTAGATAGGTTACCAAGTGCTTAGCACTCCCACTGATAAGCTAGACGGCTTCTCTCTAACACAGAAGAGCTTGGGGGGCTCAGAAGCTTACCAACAGTCTTGGATACAGCAAATCTGTACCTGGATTACACTAGTTATAGGAAAGGCAGGGACCAAACGCAAAATGGGCTTTTAAACCAGAAAACAGAAAGAGATGGAAAAACTGACCAAATGGCCAATGAACTACAAGTTCTGGGCCAAAACCCACTCTTCCCATGGTAGATAGGCTACCTAGTGCTTACCACTCCCAATGATAAGCTAGAAGGCTTCCCTCCAACACAGAAAGGATTGGGGGGCTCAGAAGCTTACCAACAGTCCTGGATACTGGATATGGAGAGAAAGTCCTTGTGTAGTCTTTTAACTGGGTTGTGTAAAGTGATTAATTTGCCTCTCTTTTCTGCAGTATTCTCAGTATTCTAGGCTTTCCATGCTATATTTCTACGTTTAAGTAAGAATTTCTATGCTTTATTTTAATCCTTTGATTGTGTTTCCAAAACTGTTAGACAGTGGGAAAGAGCTTCTCCTGCAGTGATAGGACAGTAGTGGTTAACATTTTTGTTGTTGATTCTTGGTCATTGCAGCTTAGGACTGGGGACCAGATAGTTTGGAACAGTGTTGTTTGAAAGTTCTGGAACTGTGAGGTTGATTTTGCTGGGAAGGAGATTAACTGAGCCATGATCTTTATTATGGTGTTATTAATAATGAAGAGCATAGGGCAGTGATCAGTTTGTAAATGTGGAAGTATTCAGAGAGAAGAAATCTTATAAGGAATATTTTTAACAGCTAGATCTAGGAGTGGGTGGAGAGAGTTAGGTTTGGTGGGTTTGGATATTATTAGTATAAGTACTATTTTGGCTACTCATGCCTTAAAACTTCTATTTCAATTATCAAGAAGGCTCAGGTCGAGCTCCCCTAGTATTACTGAATAGCTTGTTTGAAATAGTTATTAGGTAAATGTGTTGACTACTTTCTTTGTTATTTTGGAGAAGAAGCAGCCAGATGGTACGGGTAAGTTTAAAGAGGAATTTTGACAGGTAATGAGAGATATCTGTTTTGTTTACTTTACAGCAGGGAGAAGGTTTGTGTTAGGTAGATGCCTGCTGTGGTTAATAGGAAGGAAGATGGATAGACTTTGGCCACTGAGGGAAAGGGAGTGTTTGTAGAGGATACTGAACTGCAGTTTGAGATTCAAAGCAGCATATACCTTTCAGCCTGCATACATTGCAAAAAGGCGCAAAGCCCTTAAAAGTAAGAACATCCAGCCAATGATCTGGACATTCGTGTAAAATCTGATTATCAAATAATGCACAAATTGTCCTGCTTCCAGTAAGAATGCTGGATACTGCAGAGAAATACATATTAAAAAAACAGAATGGAATATAGAATTGTGAATGATGCAGTGATAGCATTGTTGCTTTACAGCAAGAGGTTCTCCAGTTCAATTCTTGGCTGGAGTGCCTTCTGTGTGGAGTTTGCATGTCCTCCCTGTGTTCATATGGGTTTCCTCCCACATTACAAAGACATGCATCTGGAGTGTTTCTCCCTGGGCCTCACTGAAAATTGGCTCATTCCAATTTGGACTTTACCAGTTAACAAATGTTAAATAGAATGATGGAAAATATAAGCACATTATCACAGAGACAGTGTAAAATCTGTAGACTTCAATGAAATATATTGCAAAATTCTGCCTTACAACGCTATTTATTTTTGCTTCTGAAAAAGTAAAATGTAAGCTGTGCACCCTCTTTCTTTAATTTATTGTTGTGACTAGTAAGCTGGTCATGTAGTATGGTTTTCTGTATACTGAACAGCTTCAAAAATCTCTTGGGGTAATAGGGTTCAGAAAATTGTCTGAAGTTGTAAATCGAGCCTTGAAATAGGGATACACTTCCATTAATAGGTAGATCATGTGTAGGGGTAAATCAGGCCTGAAAATAGGGATATTCTGCCATAACATGGACAACTGAGAGGTCTGGAGCTGGTGAGATGTTAATCGTGGAGTTGTTATGTTGGATAGTGAACTGAGTCAGTAGTGAGAGAAAAATAAGGATGTACATCTGTCTCGCTGTTGTTCTAAAGCTTAGTGCATAGTAGTTAAGGGGGGGGGTGAAGACTGTGATAAAAGCAAAGCCTTGTTCCAGTAAGCCTGCACTGGAGAAGCATAATTAGGATGAGGAGGATCCATTCTGTTTCTGTGGAATGTATGCAGGATGGACAGGGGGGATGTCAGGATTGCATTTCTTTGTATAGTATAGTTTTGTGTGGGTCTGTATCACTTTCTCTAAGATTTATTTTGACAGACCTTCATTCATCGATCCCAAAACAGTGCATGTTCAAGTCAATGACTGACTTACCCAGGAAAAGGAATGAGTTGGCAATAATAAGAAATCTTCTCTTTTCCCCATTGTAGTGCGATCTCGAAGTTGGTATAGTTAGGGGGACATGGGGGTGTAGGTTAGGTTTGGGGGGTGTAGGTTTGAAATACTGTGCTTTGTGTGATGGTCAGAATAATGGGGAACACTTTCCTTTCCCCGGGTAAGTCGTTCATTGAAGTGAACGCTCACTGATGTGAACATTCCCTGTATTAGGGTCGATGAATGAAGTTTCATGGAAATGAATCTTCAACAAACTGTTATAGACTCATTTTGCATGTTGATATACAGGCCATTATTTGTAATGTGAGTTGTGAATTTATTAGATTGATGTAAAGCTACTTACATGGCTTTTGTTGCTGGCCAATTGATCTTCTTTTCCATGGGCACAATTGATGTTCTTAGCTTTAATGTGCAGCACATGAGGTTAGTTAGGTTTAAAAGTATGAGACTGAGATTTGGCTAGTGATGTAGGTAGGAGGAGAGTGAAGCATGACATGAGTCAGGGCTCTAAAAGGGTGAGAATAAATGAGGGTATGGTTTGAAATAAGCCATAAGTCAGGATGCCAGTGGGAACCAATCAGTGATCATATAAACACTGGATTCTTTAAGAAGTACTTTAACATATCAATGTGGAATTATAAAACAGTGTTGTAAAACTGAAATTGTAAGTTTGCACTTATAAATCTTTGTTTGGCAATGATATGATATGTGCAACACTGCTATATGTGCCTCTCAGAATGAGACTTGTCCCCTGTACCAATCTGGCATGCATTAAACTTAGGCCCTGCTGTGAAGAAAATAATTAGGTACAAACAATAACTGAATGAGTGGATACCATAAGCAGTTACCTAAGTAAATCTAAGCAGTTACCTGGTGGCAGTGTAGATGTTCATTGTGTGTTGGAGCTGAGACAGACAGGGAGAGCCTGCCCATAGTTACTGCTAGGTTTGGTTAGAAAAATATACCACAGAGCATGCCTAGAAAGATAGAGATGAAACAATAAATAGGTAAAAACTAAGTTACATTCAAAAGTAAATTGTGCGGCAAAACTAACCTCTTACATGCCTATAACATCTTGCTAGCTAACATCAGTACTTTCATACTACATGCATAATTGAAGAGATTTACGACAACTATCAGATGTGGATTTGCAAAACCATACTAAATAATTTACTGCTAAATTTCTTGGAATGTTGCCAAAGAATAATAAGCATGCATGGCCTTAAGAGTATAATTTCAGTTTATATCAAACTCCCAAGCTGCCATAGCATTTTAATGTAAATCTCATGTTCATTTGTTCTTTCTGCCCTCTGGATAAAAATTCAGGGTGCCTTAAACCATTAAAATTTACAGTGATGTCTTCGCATTAGTGATTTAAAGGCAGACACATGCATATTATCTCAGTATGCGTTTACTGATGTGATAATCTTCACTGATGTTGATTTCCAACTGTAGAAAAGTATGCATTAGTACCCTTACATTTCACATAATTGTGCAGAATTTATTTTGCTGATTGCAATCAAAATGATGTTTCTGTTCATCTACTAATCTTATATTTTCTATACAGACATGGCCTTGTTTTATTTTTCCAAATGTACCATATGATTAACAGATGAAGTCTTCTCATATTCTGAAGATCTGCTAGAGTTAGACATATCATTTTTATTCATTTTTTTTTTCAATTTGAAAATGTATCTTAGCATCAAACCTTGTTTCTGTTAAAATTGTGGCATCCAGGGATTTTGAATTGTGTATTATAAGCCATCAGTGTTCAGTGGGTGAACATAAGAAATGAACCCTTTTCTTTAAGCAATGAGGATAATTTTTTTAACCAAAATATTACTCTCATACACCTTTTCTGTTTAAAAAATACTTTAATACTCCACCCCTCCCTTTAAATAATCACCATATAAATGAAGAGGGAATAGGAGTTACATAGCCCATACCCACATCAATGCTATCCAATATGTATGCAAGAGGGGGGTGGGCCTTTAGATCTTGTGGCAAATGTGTATTACTCTCTTGAAGTGTGGCCAGGATCTGCCCCCCTCCTTCAACTCCATAATAGGGTTATAATCACTGACTTCTCAGAATTTTATTCAGCTCAATTTGAGACCATACCTTATAGTGCTAGAATCCCAGGAATAACTGAGACTTAAATTGTTCTTCATACACATGCACACCTATTATTGTTTCCAGGAGGGGATACTGATACCTCTCCAGTAATTGCACCACTTACATATATTAACAATGCATTGCTACCAATCAGAATGCTAATCTCATACTGTAAGCTCAATCACTGAAAACTGCTTTAATAACTTAACCACAATTACGTTATGACAGTTTATGGCCATTCAGTTTCTGTTTTCAAAATACCAGACAGGAGATCTGTCTCTGTGCACAGAGGTTTAGAGGCTTGACTCTGACCAGGTAGCTAGGGTTCACATAGTAACAGTCTTGGTGTTGGAGAATGTGTCAGCAGTGAGACAGCATTGAATTGCCTTATCTCATTTATCTCTATTAAGAAAAAATGAAGTAAACATGCTCTGTGGGCACATATATGGACATAATCATTTGTGGTGGAAGTGGAGAGGGACTCTATGTGGTACTTTATGGTAAGGACTTCTTATTGAGAACACTTTCATGGAAGTAGGGGGAGTTCAACAGGTCAGGCCATTATACAGCTTCCTGCAAGAAGCTTTGCACATGTATATGGAAGGTTTTAAGGCTAAATAAATAAAAAGTTCTGAAGCACCCCTGACAGTGCCTAAATGATATCCCCTCAAAGCTGGCCCTCATCTTGGTGACGTGGAAGAAATTGGCCTATTGATTGACAAAGTGATGGCTGATCACTAGGCAGTGGGAAGAAAAAAAAGAAGAAAAAGCAGCAACAAACAGCATCATTCATAGGAATGCTGGGAGGACATCCATCACTAGAAAAATACGACAATGGTCACTGTGACAATACCAGCCCAGTTATCTGGAATGTTGTAAATAATTCTGTCATTTATGAATAGTAATATGATTCATATGCTTGTCCTACAAATGTAAGAGAACTGTATGTTATGTACTGAGCTTCAAAAATATAACCACAGTGTACCCTACTGGAAAAGAGCAGAAATGTATGTAAACTATATTCCTATATGCAAACGTTTGTTTTAATAGTAGAAGCTGTAACATACAGCGTTAACTTGCAAAACTTTAATAACATAAGTTAAGTGTTTTATGATTATATTATCTCAGTTTCAGTGTAGCAAGCAGACACAATATTTAGAGCTAGAAGTTTTCCTTTCATTTTGAAACAGTAATAATTACTAGGTTTCAAATGTAAAAGTGTTTTTCTTGCTCTATGACTTCCTAGCAGCTGCACACTTCTGAGAGATATGCATTTTTGACAGTCAGGTGACAAAAAGTGATGTCATCCATGCTAACTGAGCAGTAATGTTGATTATTAATTTAAGAACTCTCTCAGAGAAAGACTGGGCATTTTGTATCTTGTCTTGGAACTAGAAACATCCATCATCTGCATTTGCCTTGCTCTGTAAGTAAGTTATTTAGGGCATAGTATCTTTTAGCTATAGATAGGAATATAGTAAAGATTAGTTTAGATGTTTTCTGTATTTATTTGAGACTGTCCTGCAATGTTGTTTTAAAATACTTCCTGTGATTCTGAACTCTGTAGTTACTGTGTTGTTTGAGTATTCCTTTCTTCTTTTATTAATTATTATTAAATATATTTACACCTTTTAATTGTGGCTGGTTTCTTTAGAGATATTTAAGCTTTTAGAGTACTTACATATGTATTTGGTGACACTGTATAAACCACTCCAACAGCCTTGCTCTTTGTCACACTTACCATTTGGATAATAGTAGCATTAGACAGTAGTATTTGGCACCCTTTGGAAAGGCCTTAGAGTAGCTTATAAGTGCTGGTTGGTGGCAGTGACAACTACATTATAGTCTGGGCAGAAGGGGGCATAGTTAGTAAACCTGTGCCAGACTTCCCCAGGAGTGTGTGTGTGTGTGTGTGTGTGTGTGTGTGTGTGTGTGTGTGTGTGTGTGTGTGTGTGTGTGTGTGTGTGTTTGTGCGTGTGCGTGTGTGTGTGTGTGTGTGTGTGTGTGTGTGTGTGTGTGTGTGTGTGGAACATGAAGCACTGGTTGAACAGAAAGCATGCTGGAAGTTTTAGCTTGAGCACTTGGCTGAGATCTTAACCCTATAACTGTGCCAGTGGGGAGTCTTATTATTGATCTGGAGAAAGAAAGAGGCAGAAACCAGCCCCAGATGAATATAATCTCTGTGTGCTCTTAAGGGAAATTGTACTTTACTTTTTGTGCACTTATCATCCTCCCATTGTGTATGTTCTTCACTGTTGCCAATGGTGAGGATTGAGGCTCCTTGATTACTGGGTCAGTGCAGGGGTGTCATATATTAATTTTCTCCTCTCCCTAAAAACTCAAGCTAGTTTTTCAAGTGACCCTTGAGGAACATTTCTTAAGAGGGTTAACCTATCTGGGAATATACTATCACATTCCCTGTCTTGAGAGCCCATCTGCATTGGTATTGCTAACCTCACCGCAGTGCTGCACTGTCATATCATATAGGTTCATAGGTTCATAGGTTCATACTAGGCTATCTGCCCGAGGGCATTTACAAGCCTAGCCCATCGTTTTGTGGCTTAGGCCACCCCTTTAGTATGGGGAACTATACCCATTATTTTTCTGTGCCTCTGTCGAGCAGTGACACTGAGGTAATCCCTGGGGTATATCTGCGATCTCCCATCCATTGGTCAAGATTTCTCTTGAACAAGGCCAGCGAGGTGCTCTGCCTCACATGTACCGGGATTTTGTTCCACAGCATAGGGAGTCTTTGGGTGATGAATCTATCCCTCCAGCACGTCCTATTAATAGCCGTGTCAAGGTTTAAGTCTCCCGCCCTTGTGGCTCTGATGGATCTAGATTTTTGAGGTGAAGCATATTCATCAAATCTGGGTTTGACATGGCCTTGTATGTTAGGCAAAGGTCACCTCTGAGCAAGCGTAGCGACTGAATAGAGGAGGAGTTCTTTCAGACGGGCAGCATAGGACAGATTTATGAGACCCTTTATCCTTTTGGTGAGGAACTTTTGTGGCCTCTCCAGCTGCTGCAAGTGTCGGGTCAGATACATTCCGAATGGGGCATTGTACTCAATCATTGGTCTGATGAGTGATGAGTAAAGGGAGACTATGACCTCCCTTGATCTAGATGAGAATCCCTTCATGATAAGGTGGGCAATGTAGAAGGTCTTCCTAACTACTTTAGCTACATGGGTGTCGAATGACAGACTACTATCAACCTGGGTCCCCAGGTCCCTGATAACTTCTTCTGTGCTCAGTGGATTGCCACCTATTTGGTAGCTAGGGGTAACCTTGTTTTTCCCGAAGGGTATGACTATGCATTTTTGGCATTTAACTTTAGGCCGTGGCTCTGGCACCAGTTATCCGTTTCTGTGAGACCCTTCTGAAGGATATCTGTGTCAGATGTGTTTTCTACTATGGCCCAGTTTGCAGTCATCTGCAAACTTTGTCAGCCATAACCCTCCTGTGTTTGCTTGTACTTGGAAAAGTAGATGCCAAACAAGAGTGGGCCCAGGACTGAGCCCTGTGGGACACCACTTGTGACAGGCTTTGAGTCTGACATGGCGCCAGCAGCTCTGACCCTGTGGGTTCTGTCACTCAGCCAGTTTGCAACCCATCTTGTGATGTATGGGTTGACATTTAAGCTGATGAGTTTTCAATGATACCCGAATGGGGTATTGTATCGAAGGCCTTAGCCAGATCGAGGTAGGCTGTATGGACTGCCTTTCCCTCATCAATGGCTTTGGTGACTGTTTGAAAAAGTCAACCAAGTTTAAAAGGCATGATCTGCCTTTGACAAAGCCAAACTGGGTTGGATCCAAAGTCTGCAAATTCCTATGTCTTTATTTATGAGGTCCATTATGATCCTCTCCATGGCTTTGCAGATAAGGCTTGTCAAGCTAATGGGCGGTAATTTCCAGGGTCGGTGGAGGCACCGCCTTTGTGAAGTGGTACCACAGTTGCAGTGCGCCACTCCTGGAGTGCGTATCCAGAGGTAAGACTTTGATTAAACAGCTGTCCTAGCTGTGGGTTTAATTCCTCATTGAGTTCATGGAGCACACAGCCGGGGACACCATCAGGTCCCATGGATGCTGTGTTTTTGCTTTGGAGAGAGCAGTTCTCACTTGGGCTGGAGATGTTTGGGGGCTGCAATCGTTTGGTATAGATATCTCTCCTTTTGGGGAGGGGAGAAGTTTGCACTGAACCTGTCAGCCAGTATGTTGGCAATGTCTGTAGGATCAGTAATCTTCACATCATTTTGAACTAGCTCTGAGCATATCTGGGAGTTTCCTCCCAGGTTTCTAACATAGCTAAAGAAGGCCTTATGATTGTCTTTTGAGTCTTTAGCTATTTTTCTCTCGAAATTTGCTTTGGATGATTTTATGAGAGCTCTTAGTTTTTACTTATAGTGATCAAGGGTGTCTTACCTTTTAAGGATTTTGCTCTATCTTGTAGTAGCTTCCTCCTTTTGTTGTAGAGTTTGTTTATGGCTGGGGTCCACCAGACTGGATGCTTGCCTTTGGTACAAAGAGTCTTTGTTTTGCTTGGGATTGCCTTATCCATGCAGTCCTGCAGGTGCTGGTAGAAGGCATTTGTAAGTGATTCAGCGGCTTGAGTACTGTTTTCCGCCGGCTCGGGGCCTTAAAGGAGACCACACTAGTCTTTAGAAGTGTGAAGTCGGCTTTGAGAAGTTCTTTACTGTGGTCTTTTTATTTCAGGTGGGGGTGGGATGAGGACCTCCAGCGAGATTAGTTTGTGGTCTGATCTCACCAGTGAGGGGTACACCTCCGGTGTTGAACATTGTGCTCCCATGTTCGTGATGATGAGATCAAGTATGTTATCTCCTCTTGTGGGGATGGTGACTAGTTGTTCCATGGCATTTGAGTTTATGAATTCCAGGAACTTTTGGGCTAGGGTGTTTGGGCTTGAGTAGTGTTCCCAGTCTATATTAGGGTAATTGAAGTCACCTAGTATGATGGTGTTTGGTGATACATTTATCCCCTCTAGTGTTTTCAGGAAGGCCATGTGAGGTTCCTGAGTTTGTGAGGGTGGCCTGTAACATGCTACAATTTGCAGAGCAGTCTTGCCTATGGTTAATTGCACCTGGATGGTCTCCGATGCATCGTGCGTTGCCACCAGTCTTGAGGTGTGGGTGTCCTTGATGAATATGGATACCCTCCTTTCTTGGTATTGTCCAGATTTTGGGGCGGAACGCATGATATGAGGTAAAACCTGATAGCGCGGGGTGCTCTCAGGAGCCTTGAACCAGGTTTCTGTCACAGCACAGACATCGATGTTCTCCATACTGAGAAGGGCCTCGAGTCGTGCATTTTGAGATTTAGACTTCTGGCATTGAGCAGCATTACCCTTAGTTTTTTCCTTTTTGTGTTCTAGGGTGGTAGGTTTAGAATTTGAGCCTTGCCTAAAAAGGCACTATGGGGTGGCAAGAGCCTTTGCCAATATCCGGAATCCCAGGGTGACAGGTGCAAGCCGTCCCTTGCGAAGCAGCGTGGCTTGTCCAGCATGTCATCCCAGGCAGACAGACACTGGATCCCCTTTGAATGACACCAGTGTTTAAGCCAATTGTTAAAGCTGATCATCTTATCTCTGTATTGTGGCATCATTCTTGGTGAAGGTAGGATACTGCTCAAGGTCAGGGTCATACCTGTCTGGGCTACATAATCAGAGAGCTCCTCAATGTCTCTTTTCATGTAGTCCAAGGAGGTGCGTCTCAGGTCGTTTACACCAGCGTGGACAATGACTGAATCATATTTGTACCTGCTGTTGAGAGACCTGAGTGCTTGCGTTATGTGGCGGATTCTAGCGCCCGACAGGCAGCTTACTGTGACCTTCTCCTTACTCAGTCTGGTGAGCGGGACGTCAGTGTGTCTGACTATGGAGTCACCAATGACTAGTGTGTCTGGCATTGTGTTTGGCCTTAAGGGCTGTGACTGTTTGACACTCTGACTGTGAGGTCTATGTGTTGCAGGTGTTGTGTTCTGAGGTGGTGGTTGTTTGGGTGTCTGCTTTGGTGGCCACTGCTGTTTTGGTAGATTTTTGATCAGAGCCTCCGAGTATGTCTTTGTGTGTTTATGTGTATGATTTGAGGTTGTAATGGTAATATGTGAGACTGGGTCTATAGTGTGTGTGGTAACCTTCTCCTCCTGACTGGTCTTGCCAGTCCTATGTTGAGAGAGCTCAGCTTACAACCCTAGGCTCCACCTTACTAAGTTGGTATTTTGCTGGCTGGCTCGATGTAGCCATGTTAAGTGATTGTGGTCTGTAACTACAGTGAATTTCCTTCCATACAGATAAGTCTGACATTTCTGCAGTGCCCACACTACAGCTGCATAGCATTCCTCCCTGGGTTGGAGCCTGCAACCGAGGTAAACCACTGGGTGCTATACTCCCTCTGAGGAAACCTGGCTAAGTACAGCCTCCACCCCATGGTTTGAAGCATCTACCTGCACAACAAATTCTTTGTTGTAATCTGGACTGGCAAGCACAGGGGGTCCTCCAAAAGTTCCTTTAAGCTTCTTGAATGCCTGCTTACATGCTGGGGTCCACACTACCTTATCTGGCCTGCTTTTCCTTGTCAGGTCTGTGAGGGGAGCAGCTATAGTACTATAACTGGGGACAAACTTTCTGTAGAACCCTTCTGTCCATACAAATGCCCTCACCTGCTTTTTGGTAACAGGGGAAGGCCATGCCTGAATGGATTCCAATTTGGCAAGTTCTGGCCTGATCTTACCACTCCACTCTATGTCCCAGGCAGGAGACCTCTGCCATACCCACCTGACATTTGCTGGGCTTAATTATCAACTCTGCCCTCTGTAGTCTGCCCAGCATGTCCCTGACATGCTGAAGGTGTTCTTGCCAGGAATGGCATTTTATAGCAGTATCATCTAGGTAAGCAAGGGCACAATCTCCTGCTCCTGCTAGGATACGATCTACCAGCCTCTGGAAAGTCACTAGGGCATTTTTCATCCCAAAGGGAATCTTTGTGAACTCATAAAAGCCAAAAGGAGTCACAAAGGTTGACCTCTCTTTAGCACTGGGAGTCAAGAGCACCTGCCAGTAACCCTTGGTGCGATCAGTAGTGGTGAGATACTTAGACCCACCCAGCTGATTTAGGGCTTTATCTGTCCTAGGCATGGGGTAAGCATCTGACTCTGTGTGAATAATTTCCTGTAGTCCACACAGAACCTGGTGCTGCCATCCTTCTTTGGTACCAGCACCACTGGGGAGGCCCAGAGACTGCTGGACTCCTGAATTACCCCTAGTTCCAACATTTCCTGTAGCTCCTTCCTCAGAGTCTGTTTGATTCTTTCAGGCACCCTATAAGGGGCTTGCTTAATAGGCCTTTGGGGTCCTGTATCCACATGAGTTGCACCAGGAGGTTACCCTACTGGTTTCCCAGTGAACATATCCCAAACTCCAGTAGTACTGCTCAGATTTCTCTAACCTGGGTAGGGGATAGCAGCTGGGACATTGCTACCCCTTCCACTGAGCTGTCAGTCCGAGCCTCACTGATGAGATCAGTCACCAGATCTCCCTTAGACAACTCCTGCAATCCACTGCAAATACTCATCGCAAGAGCCTCCCTATCATGGTAAGGTTTCATCATGTTAACATGGTACAGTTGGTGCCCCTGCCTCCTGCCTATCAGTTCTACCATGTAGTTAACATCACTGACCTTCCTTACCACCTTGTAGGGCCCTCCCAGGCTGCCTGCAGCTTGTTGTGGCTGACAGGAATGAGAACTGTTACCTGCTGCCCTACAGCATACTCTCTAGCTCGAGCATTCCTGTCATACAAGACCATTTGTTTGCTGTTGGGCTTCTACCTGATTCTCCTGGGCCAACCCCATGAGTTCCCTGAGCTTGTCCTGAGGTTTAGGACATATGCCATAACAGACTTCTTGAAGGATTCAAACTCACCCTCCCACTCATCTTGAATCAAATCTAGAGGTCCCCTCACCCTATGCCCATACAACAACTCAAAGGGCGAAAAACCTGTAGATTTCTGGGGCACCTCTCTGGAAGCAAACGAGATAGGGCAGATATATGTCCCAGTTCCTCTTAAACTGGCCTGCAAATGCCCATAGCATGGACTTGAGTGTAGAATTTAACATCTCAACAAGACCATTAGTCTGGGGATGGTAGGGGGTGGTCTTTAAGTGCTTCACCACAGAGTACTTCCACAGACAGGCCAGCAGGTGTGACATAAAACTGGCACCTCTGTCTGTCAGTATTTCTTTTGGGAATCCAACCTTCCAGAAAATCTCTAACAAAGCATTTGCCACCTTTTCTGCCTCAATGGAGGACAGAACCACTGCCTCAGGGTATCTTGTAGCACAATCTACTACCAGTAAGAGATATTTTTTCACTATGGAATTTGGGGTATTCAGAAGCCCCACAATATCCATAGCTACCCTCTGAAATGGCTCCTCAATCACAGGCAAAGGCATCAAAGGAGCTTTTACCTTGTCTCCTGCCTTGCCTACCTTTTGGCACTGCTCACAGTTCCTGCAGTACCCTGTTACATCTCTTGAAATCCCAGGCCAATAGAAGTTCTGCATAATACGTCTCTTTGTACATTTTATGCTCATATTAACAGCAGAGGGAATATCATGGGCTATGGTCAGAAGTGCTAGTCTGTAGGCTCTGGGCACTACTAACTGCTGTATCCTCTCAACATCTAGCCCTCCCTTGGGGGTCCACTCTCTATACAGATTCCCCCTTCCCTTGAGAATCAGGTCCCTCACTAGCTACCTCCCTCAGGCCTTGTAATGTAGGGTCTGAGAGCTGAGCCTGTCTCAATTCTCTCTTAGTAACCCTTTCCAGCTCCCCTTCCACAGAGCCTGGTATCCTCTGACAGCAGTGCCTTACTGTCAGCCTGGGTACTACTACTCACCTCTGACCTTCCAGTCACTCTGTCCAAGGGAATATCAGTACCCACAAGCAGCTGTGGCTCACCTTCAGTCTCACTGCTACAGGGTAGCTCCCTCCCTGAAGTGACCACATCACCAGTCCTGGATGCAAGTGTGCAGTCTGCCTGAGTCTCCCTCAGGTAACCAGACCCACATGCTTGTCTCCAAGCCTGACTGCATGTAACTGTATGTTCACACGGTACTGCATTATTGAAGTCATTCCCTATCAGGACATCTGCAGGGATATCATCAAACTCACCTACTTGCTGGCTTCCTTTTCCACCCACCCAGTCAAGGTGAACCCTAGCCAAAAGTATTTGGAATGGGGTCCCTCCTTAAGCTCTGACTGGAATAGACTGCTCAAGCAAGTAGTTCTCCTCTGTAACCATTGCAGGCTTCACAATGGTTAGGTCAGAGGCTATGTCTCTCTTAGCCATGGCCTCTTTCCCATCCACTAAGATAGGATATAACCTCTTGTGGTAGTTTGGTACCCTTGTTGTCTCAAGATAACTTACTGTTGTCATTTTGTCAGTCCCACTTACTGGCTCTCCCATCTTTTGTTCCCCACCTTGTCTTTCTGGACATCTATATGCTACATGGCCCCACTGGTTACATTCAAAACATTTAACCCGTGGTCCTGGACATGTACCTGGACCAGTGGCTTCCCTTGCTACTGGTGGACACTGTTGGGGCAGTCTGGGCTGCCCACCATGGGTTTGCTTTGACCCATGAGCAGCACTGGGTGTCTCTTTCCTGTGCAGTGATGCCCTGCTTGCTAGGTATAGGTTATAGGTCTCTCTTCTTCTCCAACTCATCTGCAGTAGTGCATTGTCTATCAGCTAACCAGATTCTCATGTCCTCAGGCAAAGTGCTATGGACATGTTCAATCACCAAAAGGTCTGCCAGCCCTTCAAATGTGGTGACCTGACATATACTCACCCACCTAGGAAAATAAGTGCTTAGTTCAGCAACATCTTCACACACATCTGCTTTGCGTCTATGCTTGTGAAACTTTTTCCTATACGCTTCAGGCATTAGCTTAAAATATTCTAACAAACAAATTTTGACTGTTTTATAATTTAAACAATCAGTATCAGACTTTTTAGAAATTGTAGTCACAGCTTTACCATGGAATAAGGGGATCAGGAAATGTACCCAGAGCCCTTGGCCAGCATTATACTATTTACATACACTGTCAAACATATGAATAAAAATATCAAAATTATCCCCCTCTGCAAATTGTGGGAAAAAAATTACTGACCTTTGTTGCTTCTGGGGTTCGGATACTCCCTTCCCCATTACCTTCATGACTCTGGCAAAGAGTCAGCATCTCCTTTTCATGTTGCCTCTGCCTTTCATTCTCCTCAGCCTCCAGATGTCTCTGTCTCTCTCCTGCTTCTATTTACAAATGCTTGCCCTCCAACTCGTCTCTTTAACTTCAGACAGATTTTTAAGTCCTCTGTGGAAAGGTTGAGCTGTCCATTTTCTGAGAGTTGTACATTTCCACAGTCTTTCTGATTGTCCTCCTGGTTTCTATTCTATGCAGTCATGTCTGCTTTAGTCAGGTTGGCATGCACCAGTCCTTTAGCCTGGCACATCTCAGCTAACTTGCACCTTGTCAGCTTGCCATACTCCTCTGCTGACATGCTTGCCTGCTTTCCCTTACTAAATAAGCTAATAAAACAATTGTGATATGAACTCTGAATGTTCACTGCATGGCTGACTGAAAGTACAAACACCTTCAGTGACCACTGTACACAGGCTACAATAATTCAATATCCACACCACTACAATCCTATTAATATGTGATGTGGCTAGCTCACCACTGTCAACCAATTAATATTTGATGTGGATATCCCACCACTGCCAAGCAATTTATATGTGACGCCTCTGCACCGGCCCACTAATCAAGGAGCCTCAATCCTCACCACTGGTAACAGTGAGGGACTTACACAATGGGAGGATGACAAGTACACACAATAAAGTACAATTTCCCTCAAGAACACACAGAGATCACAGTCTCGAGCTGGTTTCTGCCTCTTTCTCTAGATCTCAAATAAGACTCCCCACTGACATAGCTATAGGGTTAAGATCTCAGCCAAGTGGTCAAGCCAAAACCTCCAGTACCCTCTCTGTTAAATTATAAGTATCTGTTTAGCCTGGGAACTAAAGTCAGGTGACAAAGAGTGATGTCATCTGAGCTAATCCAGCAGTAATGTTGATTATTAATTTAAGAGCTCTCTCGGAGAAAGACTAGGCATTTTGTATCTTGTCTTGGACTTAGAAACATCCATCATCTGCATTTGTCTTCTTCTGTAAGTAAGTTATTTAGGACATAATATCTTTCAGACATAGTCAAGATTAGCTTAGATGTTTTCTGTATTTATTTGAGGGTGTCCTGCAATGTTGTTTTAAAATATTTTTTGTGATTCTGAACTCTGTAGTTACTGTATTGTTTGAGTATTGCCTTGTTATTTTATTTATTTTTAAATATATTTAAACCTTTTAACTGTGATTGATTTGTTTAGAGATATTTAAGCTCTTAGGTACTTGCATATGTATTTGGTGACACTGTATTAGGCCACTCCAATAGCCTTGGTTTTGGTCACACTTACCATTTGGATAATAGTAGCATTACACAGTAAAGTTGGGCACCCTTTGTAAGGGCCTTAGAGTGGCTGATAAGTAGTGGTTGGTGGTAGTGATAGCTACCTTATAGTCTTGACAGAAGGGGGCATAGCTAGTAAACCTGTGCCAGCCTTCCCCAGGATTGTCTGCCCAAGTAGCTGAGACACACACACACACACACACACACACACACACACACACACACACACACACACACACACAAACACACTTTGAGATTTTATTTATATGCAAACACACAGACACTCTTGGGAAAAGGCTGGCACAGGTTTATTAGCTATGCCCCCTTCTGCCCAGACTATAAGGTAGTTATCACTACCACCAACCACTACTTAAAAGCTACTCTGAGGCCCTTACAAAGGGTGCCCAACCCTGCTGTGTAATGGAACTATTATCCAAGTGGTAATTGTGACCAAAACAACGGCTATTGGAGTGGCCTATACAGTGTCACCAAATGCATATGCAAGTACTTTAAGAGCTTAAATACTTCTAAGCAAACCAGCCACAATTAAAAGGTTTAAATATATTTAATATTAAATAATAAAAGAACAAGACAATACTCAAACAATACAGTAACTACAGAATTCAGAATCACAGGAAATATTTTAAAACAACATTGCAGGACAGCCTCCAATAAATACAGAAAACATCAAAACTAATCTTGACTATGTCTGAAAAATACTATGCCCTAAATAACTTACTTACAGAGCAAGACACATGCAGATGATGGATGTTTCTAGGTCCAAGACAAAATGCAAAATGTCCAGTCTTTCCCAGAGAGAGATCTTAAATTAATGATCAACATTGCTGCTGGGTTAGCTCAGATGACATCCCTCTTTGTTACCTGACTTTAGTTCCCAGGCTAAACAGATACTTTGAATTTAACACCTCTGTGTCAAAAATATATATCTCTTAGGAGCGTGCAGCTGCTAGGAAGTCATAGAGAAATAAAAACACTTTTACATTTGAAACCTAGTAATTATTTCTGCTTCAAAACAATAGGAAAACCTCTAGCTCTAGACACTGTGTGTGTGTGCTTGCTGCACTGAAACTGAGATAACATAATTATCAAACACTTTACTTATCAACTTATTTTCTTGAAGTTTTGCAAGTTAACTCTGCATGTTCCAGCTTCTACTATTAAAACATACATTTGCACAGGTATATAGTTTATATACATGTTGGTCCTTTTCCAGTAGGGTGCACTGTGGTTACATTCTTGAAGCTCAGTACATAACATAGAGTTCTCTTACATTTGTAGGACAAGCATATGAATACTATTACTATTCACAAAAGAAACAGAATTATTTACAAAATTCCAGATAGCTGAGCTGGCAGTGTCGCAGTCTTTATCAAATGAAACAAAATGAAACTTTGCTTTTAACATATCTGATATACTATAGGAAACAGATTTGCAGTTGCACAAGGAAAGGCAAATAAAATGTTTCATATGGACAGACTTTTAACAAAGAAACTCTAACTGCATATATAAATGTTATTTCCAATTACATATGGCTGATAAATTATGTCCAGCAATTCTATAACCCATATATCATGATATAGTTTCATTTGCCTGATAGAATTCCTGAAGTCCAGAAAGAATCTGCCAGCAGTAGATCTGTTAAGGTACATTCCTCAAGGGTTAGACTGGTTTTCTAACATCATGGTAACAGTCCCAGGCAACAACATGAAAGAAAGACAGCAAAGCTTCTGATGCATTACTCTCAATGAATGATAGAGATATTTCAGTCTGAAGTAGAATCAGTCTTTCCTTTTGAAAGAAGCTTCAGAATGGTCAGACACTTCTGCTCACACTTCTCTGGTGCTCCGCTTTATGAGGAGGGTTCTTATTTTGAGCAGGAATGCAGGAGCTGCTTCTCTTCAGGCAATGACTGTTCCACTTTGCACTGTTTTATTGATACAGCTGCAACTGGGCAAAAACAGTGAGAAAATGTTTTTTTTGGATTGTATCACTGATTGAACAGTCTAGGTGCTTCTAGACTTGATTTCCATGGCAGACAAAGTTGTGTTGCTTGCTGGGTGGGGAACGACATGGGGAATTTACTTTGAATTTTGAAAGGAATTTGGTTTAACTGCCAGCTGATTTATATTTATGCATTCACTTTTGGGGACAGTGTACATGAAGAGGCAAAGGTAGGTATGAATTTCTTATCACAGGAATATGGCCTTTATCAATTTTAAACAAATATGGCTTGACTTGGCTGCCAAAATGTATGTGTGAGAGTTTGTGTGTGTTGCCAGTGGGCATAGGTCTTAGCTGTCTCTGATTCTGCCTCACATTTTTCTCCAGAAGAATCTGTGATTAACTCGCAAATTGTTTTTGATTGTAGTCTCTGAATAGTGATACACGTGTGTTCTGGATTTCAAATCTTTCAGAAAATGCTTACTAATGCAAAACCTGTTATACTGTCAACTTTGTAAGTATATAAGTGCAATATTTAAAATCTGTCCAGGATTTTAGGTCTTTGTTCCTAATTCTTGCAAGAAATAGCTGAGACGTCATGGGAGGTTCAGTGTGGTTGCACTGTATGATTCCAGCAGCAGTCAGATGAAGTATATCTCTAGGCCATTGTAAGTATTTATACATTCATTTGATCAAAAGCAGAAATCTAAGGTGCATGAAATAAAGCAACTGATTCTAACTGGTCATGTGAGTTAGCAGTGTGTTTGTGTGTGTGTGTGTGTGTGTGTGTGTGTGTGTGTGTGTGTGTGTGTGTGCATGCACATGCGTGCATGCATGTGAGCCTGTGTAATTAAACACTACAAAGCTTTTATAATGTTATGACAACTAAGAAGCACACAGGGGTGTGAAAAAATGCAAAACAGGGATAACTTTTTTTTTTACAGTGCAGTAATGATACATTTTTCTAATATAGCTACGTAGGTAAGCATTCATTAACAACACAAATGTTATAATATCAAGGGCTATACCAGACAAAGTTTAAATTTAAACATTTCTGCCATCATTCCCAGGGTTGTGACTTTTACTTACGTACATGAAAATTTAGGGTGCTATGATTTTGCATCCCCTGCTATGATTTTTTATGTCTCATTGGTAGGATTGTGAATGTTGAGAGGTACGGTTCTACCCCATGATGATGCTGAGCATCTTCTGTGAAAAGTAGTAAGTAAAAAGCCTTAAAGAATATTCCTGTCATTAAACCCTGCTCCCGTGGCACAGAGAGAGAGAGAAAAAGAGACAGAGAAAGAGGAGAATCCCTGACTGAAGGCCATATGACTCACACATGACCAATGCATAACTAGTAACACAGATTCTGGATGGAGTGTGGCAGGAAGACTGTGAGTGAGTGATCATTTTTAGTTTTCTTATCCTTGGGTGGAGGGACTTGCTTCTGGCTTATAGCATAGCTGAGACCCTGGTAGAGTACTAGGTCCATAGTTATATACCAGGCTAATGACTTCTAGGGCTGTTATAAGCCTAACCTTGCAATCCAACCCAATTGTGCCCCTATGTATTATGGGTGTTTATTAGGAGGTGGTTGTCAGGAGGTTTCTAGAGATTATGGTGGGAGGGGTATGCTAGTGTGGGCATTATTGCCTGCCTCTATCAGAGACATGGGGGTCAGACCCAGGATAAATTTCCAATTTCCCATCTATTGTTCAAGGTTATGCTTAAATAGGGTTAGAGACGGTCTCTGCTTCGCATTGATGGGGATCCTGTTTTGTTGTATGAGGATCCTCTGAAACACATATCTGTCTCACCAACATGTCTTATTTAAATCACAAGCAAGATTTAAATCCTTGGATCGAATTCTAATGCCTTTCACTTTGCAGATGTGCAAAAGGTCCATCAGATCTGAGGATGCCTTGAATGCCAGACATAGATCACCTGTCACTGACCTGTAGGAGACAGAGTATATCGACAAGACTTTGAGGTAATCTGCATAGGACAATGTGTTTATACCCTGGATTTTCTTGCTAAGGAAAGTCCATGTTTGTTCAAGCCGTTACATATTTCTGGTCAGGTATATTCAGAAGAGGGCATTATAATCATTAATGGGTCTGATAAGGGCCAAATAAAGTGGCTCTATGATTTTCTTGGACCTGGGTTCCATGCCCTTACATGTAAGTTGGATGACATAGAATGATTTTCTTACTATCTTGGCCAAATGTTGATTACTGTCTACATATGTTCCCAGGTTCCTTGGTCAGCTCTTAGATGTGTCTTATTGATGGGGTAATTAGTCTGGGTGGAAGTTTTCCCAAAAGAAATTATAAAGCATTTCTTGGCACAGAGTTTTACTCCATGACTTTGTCACCAGAAATGTGTGTTTGTTAGACCTTCAACATCTATGATACCTCCCAATTTGCAGTCATCTGCAAGTTTGGTCAAGTCAAAGCCCTTTGACATTAACCTTTACTTCCAAGAAGTAGATGCCAAACAGAAGCAGCCCCAGCATGGAGTCCTGAGGTATCTCACTGTAGACCAGACTCTTAGTGTTGGTGAATTTACCAATCCTGACTTCTTGGGTCCTAGAGACATCTGACAATCCAATGAGTTATATAAGAGTTTATGCCCAGGTCAGTGAGTTTGTCAACTATATCTGAGTGGGGCATTGTGCTGAACTCCTTAACCATGTCTGGGTAGGTGGTATGCACTGTTTTCCCCTCATCCATTGCCTTGCTGACCTTCTCAAAGAGGTCCACCTGGTTTAGTATGCATGCTCTTCCCTTGACAAAAGCAAACTGAGTAACATCCAGTGTCTAAAGGTTGCCTATGTCTTTATTGATCATTTCCATAATTCTTTCCATGGCTTTGCATATTAGACAAGTCACACTAATAGGTCTGTAGTTTCTGGGGCTGGTTGATGGTCCATACTTGTAAAGTGGTATAACTAATGCAGTCCTCCATTCTCATGATAAGAAGTTTGTTCTGAGGTTGTAGTTATAAAGTGACTAAAGTGGCCCTGCTAACTCATGGTTCTGGATATTTAGGAAGCATGCCAGAATATTGTCAGGGCCCATTGAGGCTGTGTTTTTTGCCTTAGTGAGTGTAGATCAGAGTGTGTGTTGTGACTTTAAGAAGTATTTCAAAGTGAAGGCTTGTGCATATAAACAGAGAGCACATGCAGGCAGCAGTGCCATTTTGAGTGAACAACCAGAGTATTAACATGTATGAGTGCAGTAGTCAGTCTATTTATAAGTTTATTTAAGTTTAAGTTACTTAGTCTCAATCCTGATGTGTTTGTATGCAATAAAGCTAGTTGAACTGAACCCACAACCGTTTGCCTGTTTTATCCTGACCAGATGAGCGACATGGTGTTAGAAGTGGCATATGTGAATGACAGGGTGTTAGAAGTTGCAAGCCTGAATGACATGGTGTTGGAACTGGGATGTCTGAGCAAAAGAAGCCATTAAGAAGCCTGAAGTCGAGCCATGAGGTGCACAGTTAGAAATTGAGGTATATAGAGGAATAACTCATCACTACCTGCTCAAATGACTGAAAAAAAAGGTCAGAAACAAATTTCAGGTAAATAAAACTTGCATAAATGATTTGTTTTGTAAAGAAAATGATACAAAGCATTCACAAAGCACAAAACACATTATTAATCAAATGAAAAGCACAAAACACATTATTGATTAAGCGAAATATTCGAAACCATAACATTTGATAAAGTTATTCAAAATACTTATGAGAGCGTTCAGAATTACTTCTGATTTGCATAACAAGCATGTTAAAAGTAAAACGAGCACAAGAAATGTATAACAAGCATGATAAAATTCAAATGAGCATAACAAGTGTATTAAAAGGGCAAAATGAGCATGGAAAAGCTAAGTAACTGCATTTTTTTAGGAAACAAAGCATTTTCTGATATGAGCTACTATTTTGCATTGACTGGAGCTATTCAAAGTATAACTAGAGTTGTTCAAAGTATTTCAAAGTGTGCAAAGTTTTTGCAGTGTGTAACTGGGCGAAACTCCACAAACTTTTGAACAAAAAGAAAAGCAATACGGCTCACAGGCGTACCAGAACCTTTTATTAAGTGCTTTCGTCTGCTTTACAGCTTGACTTCCTCAGAATACAATCCACTTCATTTCCATTTAAATACACACTCAATCACGTCCTTAATTAACACTAAATTAATTCCTTAAAAATATACAAACATCTAAAAATATATTGAGTTGTCTAAACAAAATATGTTAAAAGAAAATTAAAATGTATATACACACACACTTGTGAATAAATCTTGAACAAGGAAAGGGAGACTTGCATAAAATTAATCATTTTATAACCTATAAACAATGTTTTAGCTGATAATATTTGAATCTATTCACCTCTAAAGCTCACTTGAAATTCTACTAATCTGGTAGAATGGGCTAGTTGAAATTAATAAAGCCTAATACTAGGACTTAAAGACAAAACTAGTTTATACATGTTAAGGTTTTATGATAAAAAATACACACATTATATATGAAAATCTGCCTTCAGCTTTAAATAGCTAGAAATAGAGACAGTTTCATTAAGCCCTGGGAGGTTGTGGCATTACATTTAAGCTGCCACATTAATTCTCTATATTTTAAGTAGGTGTTCAATGGACCCCCCCCCCCATCTCTGTGTTGCACTTGTTCAAGGGCACTACATTTAAATGTGTGTCTAGGAAAATCTTTAACATGCTGGCTTAATGCATTTTTTTAGGTTATCACTTCTGAATGTCATATAGGTGTTGATAAATCCACTTATTGAAACTATTGGTTGTTTTCCCTATATAAAAACAATAGCAATTCTGACAAATCGCAATATAAACTAACTGTTTATTCAAACAGTTAAGCCTTTGCTTTTGAATTACTTTTCCAAAACCCCTTATGTATAGAAACTCATTCTCCAAAATATGTGGGCATTGATTGCAATGCCCACATTTACCAATTTTTCCTTTTCTATCAGTCCCAAAGTTTATTTCAAGCAAATTTTTAAAAGATCTATCCTTTTTGTACACCACTGTTGGGTAATCCCCTAGTTTTTCTTTATATTGGTGTTCACTATCAAACAATACCCAGATTTGTTGTAGTATATCTTTAATCATACCAAAATGGGGTGTAGAAGTAAGTATCATAGGATGTTGATGCACCTGTATATCTTTTGGGATCGTTGAATCAATAATTCCACTGATGTTACTAGTGTGTGATCCTCCCAGCAAAGGTACAAAGTGACCTTCCTTCCTTTTTGTTATAACTTCCTGTAATACAGGTTTAAGAATTTGAGGCGGGTATCCCCTCGCTAACAACATATTTTCCAAAGTTTTGATTTCTTTAATGAAATTTTCATCACTCACCATTCTCGCCAACCTTTGACCAATGATCTCTTTTGGTGTATTGGATGGGCACTGGAAAAATTAAGTAATGTGTTGGAGTAGGTTGGCTTTCTATACAATGTGGAGGTGAACTTTTGTTTGATTTTTTGTTTGGAAAAAGTTATATCCAGAAAATGTATAAACTCTTTGTTGGTTTCCATGGTGAACTGTAAAAACCTAGTACTTTCATTTAAAAACTCAAAGAACTTTTCCAATGCAACTTGGGTCCCTCGCCACAAAATAAGTATGTCATCTAGGTAACGCCCATAAAATAAGCAATACCTATACAACTCAGAGGTGAATACCTTAGTAGTTTCCCATTCGGTCAGGACAATATTGGCAAATAAGGGCGCACAAGACACACCTATAGCTACACCCACTTTTTGTTTGAAGTAATGTCTTTCAAACAAAATAAAGTTGTTTTTGAGTATAATGTCCATGACAGTTTGAAACATTAACACCCTTGAGTGTGACAATCCTGAGTACTTACATAGAAAATCATAAAACAGTATTTCCCTCTTAATGGGGAATAACAGTAAATAAATTATGTACATGTATTATGACAAAAAGGAGTTCATCATTGTACATTTCTTGTTTTATTTTCTTAAGGCAATCCCATGAATCTTGAAGTACATGTGGGAATTGCCCTAATATATTCTTTAAATGTTTATCTATGACTTTGGCCATTGAAAACGTCTTAGATGCTTTGGCATCTACTATAGGTCTTAATGGGGGGGGTTGGTGGTGGACTTATGAATCTTGGGTATCCCAAATATTGTAGGGATACGTGGATGTTCTTGCTCCATGTAGTAAAACTCCCCAAGTGTTAACTGGTTATTTAGTAACAGATCAAGTAACATAATGTCAATATGTCTATACGCTATGTTAACTTGGTTAATTGATGTTTCTTCATATGTATCACTGTATAGGTGTAATAACATTTTCTGAATATAGATTTCATGGTCCATAGCCACCAACCCACCCCCCTTGTCTGGTTTCATTAACCTAATCTTCTTGTTCTTCATAATGTTTGACAGTAATATTTCTTCCCCATCTGTAAGGTTATTCTTGTAATAACTATTATTTTTTATTTTTAAAAATCTCCCTTATTTGTGGTGTACATAAATTTTCATATATTTGCAATATAGGGTGCAAGGGTGGGTTGAAGGTACTTGCTTTTTTAAATTTTTCAGTTGGTCCTAGCTGTATACTATTATCAAAGTATAAGCTTAGATTAAGTTTCCTTATGTATATTTTTAATTCCAGAATACAATTTTTGATGCTAGGTTTTCTAACAGGCACAAAGTTTAATCTCCTCTGAAACAATTCAGCCCAATCTTGTGTGATGTCTGTTGAGCTTAAATTGGAGATTTTAAAATCTTGTCCTACATTGATGATAACATTATTTGCTCCATTACTTGTTGGTGTATCCTGTCTCACCTCATAGACACCCCCCCTTCCCTGTCCCCCATTGGGATCGCCCTCTCTGTGTCTGTAAATCTCTGCTGTGCATCGAGTCTCCCATCTGGGAATTGTAATAATAATTCAGTTGATATTGTCCTTCTCCCCCCTGGTTCAACTGTTGTCTCTGATTGAGAAAGCACTGTGACCTTCTCAAAGGTTGCTCTAAAGGGGGCTCTTGTTTGTAAGCATCACCTTGGTCTTCATAGACCTTTTCTACACCTTCATGAACATTCTCAAATTCACTGTAATTACCACCATTCACATTATTAAAATTATTAGGCAAAGGATATGCTGTACCACGCTCATACTCAGCACTATCTCTCAAAAGTTTTTTTTTGTTTTTTTGTTCTTAAAAGAACCAATGATTTTATCTACATTCACAAATACAGCTCTATATTCATTACTTTTCAAATGAAAGCATAAGTCATTAGTAATTCTATTGTTTAAAACATCAACTTGTTTGTTAAGCAAAGTCATCTTTTTGTCCTTTTCGCTAACCAATAGTTCCAATAGCTCACAACCATGTCTTTTAAATAGGGCAACCAGTTCATTGTATAAATCAGACCCATGGTCCATACCTGTTTGAAATGTCCATGTGCGAAGCCCTTTTGGAATCTGCTGTCTTCTTAAACATTCTCTCAAGTAGCTATTTTCCACTTGTAGTTTCCGAAGCTTTAAAACTTCTTTTTCAAATTGAAGAAGTTGTTTGTCTAAAGTTCCATAGTATTCACGGACTGGGTCATGGGTAAACACTTCAGCGCCATTACCCTGAATCCAGTCAGAAAAAGAAAAAGAAGTTTGTATATCTCACTGCTGGGTTTCCGTCCGACCGGTACCAAAAGATTCTCCCTCTGCTTGTCTTGAACCTATCCTGACCTCCAAACGCGAACTCGTCAATTCCTGTGGACTGCCATTTATTACAGTTATTTCACAAAGTGCAGTCAAAGTACAGTCATTTTGAGAAGTTTCTTGTGATGTGTACAGTTCATTTGCAAAGTGCAGTCATTTTGAAGTGTTTTTTACACTTATGAGTGGTCTCACAAAGTACAGTGATTTTGAAGTTTTTCTTGTGCTACGGAGACTTATTTCACAACATGCAGTTATTTCAAAGAGTTTATTATGCTGTTGAGTGTAATTACAAGTTTCTGGCATGCATTTCTGGCATATATGTGTGTGTTTGGGTCTATATCAGAACATCGAAGTTTTAAAACTTTGAATGTTCTAATATCGACCCCTATTCAGCGAACGCTAAAAATAGCAAAGCTGCAGAACACCACATTTTTTCCTAGGGAAAGAATTTGGTTGGCTGGTTCTGTGGCTTCACTACTTTCAGCACTGTGGTGGAAAGTTACAGGTCAGGTTCAGGTAAGTGTGCGATTGTGTGGTTGTTAGGGTTAGGGGCGGGTTAAGTCAGTTAGGGTTAGGGCACGGCATCAGGTGAGTGTGCAATAGTGACAGACTTTAGGGTTAGGGGTGGGTTAAGTGAGTTAGGGTTAGGGCATGGGTTAGGTGAGTGTGAGATAGTGACGGACCTTAGGGTTAGGGTTTGGGTTAAGGTAAGTGGATAGATAGTAGTGTATGTACACTTTAGTGTAGGGTTAGATGTAGGATTTTAAGTGTATATGTGTGGATTGCTGTTTTTTTGATGTGCTTGTGTTGTGTGTGCGTGTTTCGGAATAGCAATTTTTTTTCCATGGGAAAAAATTCACTGTTCTGAATGTTCGATATTTTGTGCTTTAGATATTTTAGGTTCGATATAATAGCGTTCGCTATTTTCATCTTTCGATAATGTGATATAAACGCTTATGTTCATGCATAACTCAAAGGGTCTTTATTACTGTGTGTTGGTATGGCAGAGGCATTTCTCAAACCCAGTCCACTTGTGTTTGATCATAATATTGCAGAGAATTGGGGGGGGGGGGGTATTTGAGCAGAAATACGATATTTTCATACAAGCAGCTTTTTCTGATAAAGATGCACATATGAGGGCAGTTACTCTGCTTAATCTAGTGGGATCAAAAGCCAATGAAAGTGCTCATTTGTGTATGCACCAGCAGTATATGCTATACAAGCTGAATCAAGGGAGGACCCTGAGTGCTTGAAAGGTAATTTTAGAGAAATGTGTAACCACCCAGACAAATGTTAAATTAGAGAGGCACTTATTTTATACAAGAAACCAAAAGCCAGGAGAAACCTTTGCAGCTTATATTACTGACTTGAGAAACAAAGCGAAAGCATGCAGATTTGGTGATTTGAAAGACAAGTTGATAAAGGCCAGGCTTGTGTGTGGTGTTAATGCTGCAGTGAGAGAGAATTTGTTTCTAGACAGTGATTTAACATCGAGCAAAGCCAGAGAGATTTGTCAAATACATGAGCTTACAGAAAGGCACACAAATATGCTTGCAAGTAATAAGAGCATGGTTTTAGAAGCCTCTAAATCAAACATAGACAGCATGCAGCACATAGCTAACAGAAACAGGCCTAAGCACATGGCAGTTGCAGCCCCTGAAGGATTCCCAGGGAGAGCCTGTAGCTTTCCAGCAAGTTCTAAGTCTAGCTCAGTAAAACGGACATGCTCAGTGCAGCACAAGGGTAAGTCAGCAAAACCCAAATCAATTGTCATTGTTAACTATCGTAATTGTGGTGCCAGTTACAAGTTCAAATGAGAAAAGTGCTTAGCATTTGGTCTAGCAGTTCCATAAGTGTAGAAAATGGAACCACTTTCAAATGCTTTGTAAATCATGCAAGCCTCATTCATTTATTAAGAAAGGTCACTCAAAAATGCAACTTGATCATATAGAAAGCTGCAACTCTACTTTCTATGTAGATGGTGTACAAGTGGTATGTTAAAAGGTTAATGCAGTAGATTTGTTGGCAAAAACAAAGTGTTCTGCACTGTTCTGATTAATGGTAAACCCACAGATCTCAAAGTGGACAGTGGTTCAAAGTGCAATATTATGTCAGCAGAAACATTTTCTAGAGTAAGAGCTGGTGAACAACTTAATTTGGCCAGTTGTGTGAAGCTTGTTGCTTATGGAGGTGAAGAGATTCAAACCAGAGGCTCAGTAGTGCTTTAATGCTATTCAGCTGGAAACAGTTGCAGCTTGCAATTATATGTAGTCAAAAGACCTATACAGCCATTATTAGGTCTCAGAGACAGTTTAAAAAGGAAACTACTTTCTTTTACCAAAGAAGTCTATCATGTAAGCACATGTCCTAGATCGAGTTTCACCAATGCTATTTTCACAGAGTATGCTGATATTTTCAAAGCCAAGCTAGGCAAACTTCTAGTTGTGTACTCCATGAAATTAGACCCAGAGGTCAGTCCAGTGGTCAGACCAGCAAGAAGAGTTCTGATAGCTATGCAGGACAGAGTCAAAGTCCAGTTAGATAAAATGGTGCAACAAGGTGTGATTTGTCCATTTACAGAACAAACTGAATGGGTGTCTTCCACGGTAGCTGCTCATAAGAAAAGCTCAGATGAAATCAGAATATGTATTGACCCAAGAGACTTAAACAAAACATTAAAGAGGCCCCACCATCCTATGCGTACAGTCGAGGGTGTCAATCCTGATGTGTTTGTATGTAATAAAGCTACTTGAACCAAACCCACAACTGCTCATCTGTTTTATCCTGGCCGGAAGAGCGACAGTGAGCATCTCCAAGACCTACTCCTTGCCTATAGTTGTGGGGTTATGCTAGTAGATATTTGATGGATGGATGTGGAGGTGGGGGGGTAAAGGTTCAGCTGAATTTGTCAGATAGCACATTCGCTATTTCACTTTGCTCACTGAAGGGGCAACTATCGATAACCAGTCTAGCACACTGATGCTGCCTTTGAGGATTCGGATGTAGTTAGTCCAAATGGTATTTCTTCTGTACAACAGGTCAAGCCTGCAGAGCACATGCAGTGAAGGGATGACTATGAGTTATTAAATCTTGTTTGATCAATTTGTGATTATTCAGTGACAGAATTTATTTGCCAAGGTTAAAAAGCACACAAAATAAACAGATAAATAAATACATTCCTGCTCATACACATGCTCCTTTAACCCCTGATGTGGGGCAAGCCATCATAGTGCACTAACCTATATCTATCTATATAGCTATCTATTTTTCTATATCTATAGATAAATAGAGATAATATTTATTTATTTATCTGTGTGTGTGTGTGTGTGTGTGTGTGTGTGTGTGTGTGTGTGTGTGTGTGTGTGTGTGTGTGTGTTTGTGTATGTATATATATATATATTTTATATATATATATATATATATATATATATATATATATATATATATATATATATATATATATATATTTTTATATATATATATATATATATATATATATATTTTTTTATATATATATATATATATATATATATGTGTGTGTGTGTGTGTGTGTGTGTGTGTATGTGCATACCAACTCTGAGAGCTCTGAACCTAAGAGAAGTGGGAAAAAGTGAGAAAAACACAACACTCACCTTCTCAATCTTCTCCCAGTCTGCCAGTCCTGTAAGGATGCCAGTGATCTTTTTGGTTCAACATTTTGATTATCTCTCGACTATCCACCAACAAAGGATAGGATTTTTGAGTGTAATTTATGGTATGAAAATGTTTAAGGCATTCCTTTTTCTAAATTGCAACTTTCCCACAATGCATTTTAGGATGCCCGACCAGGTTTTATATACTATATCATGGTTAGTTATGTTATAACTTCCGTGGCTATCAAATAACATTTCATATTTACTTTATATTATAATTACGTATGAGTGATATCCTTATTTCTGAGTAATTAAAACATAATATTGTTTTTATTTTATTTAATTATAGAACTTGGCTAAAGCATGAGCCTACAGGCCATCCATGGCATGAACCGTATGCTTCTGTGTCATTTATCATCATCATACTTAAAAACAAACAAGGATTAACTCACGATCCCGGTTTCTACAGATATGCAAATTTGATTAGACTTTACCTCACATTCTTGATTGCAATTTCTCTCAGTTCATTCTGATGTGTTATAGTCTTGTACTTGCTATAATTACATATTGATCGCCTACTGCTTCTGCCCAAAAGTAACAGAATATATTTTTTAGCATTTAAGTTCCTTTCAAGGTACTAAAATCCTTTCAGATGTAATTTTTCTGTGTGAGTAGCATAATAAATGGCAGTTCAAACCAAGTGACATTTTGATGAGGGCTGAAGATTTCATGCTCGCTCTAATAATATAAAGCAAACAGAATTCTTTCTGCTTTATTCTTATTTCTGAATGCTCTACAGGATAATTGTCATAGAAGCTGTAGAGATTAAAGTATACTAACCTTTACACCAAGTAATATCAATGTTAATTTAATTTATTTACCATCTGTGATGATCACAGGTTCCAAAATATACTGGCAATATATTGTAAATGCTTGTATTTCCAGGATTTGATTAACATGACCATTTTTATTTGTCATATATATTTGAATGCTAAACACATTAAAGTGTCTAAGAAGAAATTCTGTAGAGGTATGTTTCAAGATCTAGCAGATAGCAGTTATTTTTTAAAGACTGGAACATTTTTCTGAGGTATAACGGCATACTTATAACACTTTATATGGTTAATTCTGCTGTGTGTAAGTTTGCAGACTTTTCCGGACAGTGAGACATGGAAGAAACATAAAAAACAGAGGCAAGGATGTTTTTAATTATCCATAAATTAATATAATGTTCTGGTGGCATTTTGTCCGTTTCAATGTTTGGTTTCCCTGCACACCAGCATTTTGGTGTACAGATATTTTTTAAAGTATTAGACATGGCTGGAGAAAAAAAAATGTCCTTTTCAAAAAAATAAAGATAAAGAAAACCAATGTTAAAAAAAGAAAACGTTATGAAATAGATGCTGAGCGGACATCTTGTGTCACAAAAATTGCATCCATGTTGTAATAGCATAAACAGTAGGATAGCTACCTGTGTTAAACATGTTTTGTACCATTTCGTAAAGTACATGCTGCTAAAGGTCATTGCACTCCCACAGGTTGGTGGAATGGACAGTAATTATAAGATTGTTCCGCAGGCATAACTGATACAGGCCATCATGGCAGTTGTACAAGCATACCAGCTGAGTACAATCGACAAATATGGCTGCGTATACAAGTTCCCTCAAGATCAAGATAAGATTATTCTTGTAGAGGCAATAGATTATCTGCATGGTTTTGTAGGTGATTAAGCTGTATTCTTGGTGCTGCTACTACAGCTTATTGGACTGTAAAGTAAAATATCACTTTTCTGACTTGCTTAGAAAAGGAACAGTAAAAGAATGTTCATTTTTTGGGATGCATGTTGAAAGAAAAATAAGAGGATGAGTATATTGAATGCTAATTTTCAGAGTGCATACTGAAGAAAAAATAAGAGGATGTTAAAACGTAATAATAAGAAAACAAACAATGCAGAGAATGCACAGTATAAGCAGTAAAGAATATGTAACGTCTTTTAAAGATGAATCCCTGAATTGAAGATTAATACTGGTTGTTATGTTACACTTTTGTTCAGCAGTGAGAAATTAAACTTTACAAAGTCTTTAACAGCACTGTCTTCTGTTATGAGTATAGATCCTTGAACCCCCTTGAAATCAGATTTAACCTCTCTCAGTAGTTTAAAAATGATATGATGAAATGCAGAAGCACTGAAACTTGACAAACAATGCACTTTTATGTCGCATTGCTCTTCTGCCTGAACAATTGTTTTGAACATATATCTGTTGACCAGGCTGTCTTTATCCTGTTTGATTGTAGCCTGATATCTGAATAAAAGTAATTAACCACTGGTCAGAAAGAGGCATATAATCCAGTTAAATGGCATAGAAAACTAAGTTTTAGGCCAGGGGCCAGATTTGAATCACAGTGCATAAATATCTTGAAGCAACGCAGAAGGAGAAAAAGGGTCTAGTGATCGGTATTACAAGCATGCTTTATTGGTGAGGTACTATTTCTAACCTGAAATGATTGCATATCTGCTGCTAGCGATTGTTTCTAAAAGCTGTATTAGTATATAACCTTATGCACAGCACCCCATCTGCATCATTTGAGAGTCAAAAGAGTAATCCAGTCAACACAGCACAAGAAAATAAATAAATAAAAAATAATAATGTCAGTTTTACATTTTATTCATTCAATTTAAAATAATTACATATATCATTTATTTATGTGTTTGTTTGTGTCTTTCGGCTTTTCCCAGTTTGTATGTTTATTAAATGGATGAGAGCACTGATATTGGACTCTTTTCAGACACCTCCAGGGCTGTGTGAAAAAGACAAAACAATTACATACATTCAGAGTTACCATTCCATCACCATCATCAGCAGCAGAAGCAGCATTAACCCCTCATTTCCCATTTTCTACATGGGGGTCTGGGAGCCACATCAACTATCAACATCTTTCTCGATTTAGTTCCACTTTCCTGCCTGCGTCAGTGGTCATCCCTGAGTGTCGCAGGTCTCCTCTCACACAAGAATGAAGTTAATTAGCATGTACCAATTATGTACTGTGTGTAAAACTTACCTTAGCTACATGTATTAGCTGCCACTGCTTTTCATCCGCAGAGTTCACACATTGCTCTGTTTCTCTCCATAGTCCCTGAAGACATTGATGAGGAGTGTGAGAGTGTTCTGCACGTCAGTTTGTCAGAATAAAAACTCAACACACGTAATAAAGCCAAAGTGCTCAAGCAGAAATTATAAAGAAAGTCTGGTAGTAGAAAGATGCAGCATTATTTTATATTATATTATATTATTTTATATTAGCCTTGGGAAGTATCATCAACAACAGTTTTGCACAGGTGGGTATCTGTGTCGTGGAAATCTTTGCCGATATACTTAGTCTCTTTGCTTATAACTTGTGAGTGAAAGGGAAGCTCGTGCAGTAGTCTTTCTTTTTCTAAGCACATTTGTCAAAGAAATCATTACTGTGCCTAGGACTAAGGTTTTCTTCCACCGGAGCAATCCAAGACAAACAACGCTTAGCATTTTATCTCACAATCTATCAGTCAAAGGCTATTCAGTTGAAATACAGTTTAATTCCAAGTAAACACTATTTTCTGGAGTAAAATATAATTGTATTACAGCAGTACAGTTCAAAGCTATTGCCTTGGCTAATTTGACTTCAGAACATTCATAAGGTGAATTATCTAAGGTGCTAGTTTTGAATTTTGTTGTTTTAATAAAAGTTACATTTTATACCAGAAAAGAAACTGGCACTTATAATACTTTTTGGGCTCAACATAAGTAGGCACTTCCAACCCATCATAAGAATTTGTGTAGCAGCCAATGTAAAAACTTTTAACTTGTTCTAGTTTCATAGTAATGCTTTAAACTTCTCTTTACAGTGATACTTTTCAACCACCCTTCTGGCTTCCTGGAGCTATCACTTGGTTTCTTCTTTCTCATCTCAGCGATGTAGAAGACAGCCTTAGCAATGGTAGCCGCCCAGATACAACTCCACAAATGAATGGTTCCCATTAACTTTCTACTTGTTTCTGCCTCCAATATACCTCGCATAAAAAGGCAACCCTATCTGTGCTAAAGTAGGCAATTTGTTTTTCCTTGCCATAGCAGGTATAATGTTGCAATGCATATATACATATAAAGATATATTACTTCACACAAACACACACACATACACACACACCTAACCCTGTACAACATGGAATAACAAAACAAACAAAAAAAAAACAATAGTTTCAAAGGTGTGTGGACCCACTCCCTGCAATGTTCACAACCAATAAAGCCTATACAAACATCATGATTGCACAGACTTTAAAATTAAAGTCTCTAGCACCAGAGTTCTGCATATTTTCACAAACACAAATATATATTAAAGTAACATTAATTAAGTGTTTCTGAAGGAGGAAAGCTCTTTCACAGCCACGTGGGAGCTGTGCCACTCACATATCCCAAAACTCTAACTATAGTAACTCAGATTGCACAACAGTGAGGATAAGGATAACATTCCTTACGCACACTAAACCTTAACCTATTTAATTTTATTTCAACTAGCAGTGGTCCAGTGCTATGTACCATCTAATCAAAGCTTTGACAAACCGATCAACTTATCACCTGAATTGAATTAAATATATGCTGCTCATTGGCTACATGAACAAAAGTCTCACATAAACGCACAAAAAGCTATTTATGACTTGTCTGAAAAATATCAAAAGATAAAACTTAGAGTAATCATTTAAAACATTTTCAAAAGGATTCGCCCCATTACACGCCTGGAACTATTTAAAAGGCAGATTAGTACCCTCTTTGGGCAGCTGCAAAGATTTCTCTGTTCAAGCTCTGCAGTCAGGAATGAACAGTTATCTTGGTTTTTGCAAATCATCATCATTGCGTGATAACTTAATTATCAGACAGACTATATACTTATTTCTGATTTAAAATACAATGCTATAATTATTAAAGCAAGAGTTTATTAGTCATTGTTTCCTATTATTCAGTGACTCCAGTGGTAAAGGCTACATTAATAAAATACACCTATAGAATTAAAAGTGTGTCAAAAACAAACCAGTGAAATATACACCTATTAGCAAGGAAGCCCGCAGGATTTTTTACAGGTGGGTGCAAACCCAAGCCCCGCCCACATAACCCCACCTCTGCTGTCGCCCCGCCCATGCAGCCCCACCCCACCCCTCCCACGTAGCCATTCCAGTGTCCATTACTTGACTATTTTTCCCCATTTGTCATAGACACTGTTCAAATCTTTCAGTGAGTGTACTGTTTTATCCTTTACTTCTACAATAATTACAGATATTTGGATTTCATTTACAACTTTTATTTCAAATTTTATAGCACAAACACTGATAGACATTTACTAAACCTAAACAAAGCAATAGTCTTACAATGAAAAGAGACTTAGCATTAAAACTTCTCTACCTTTGAAACCCACATTCACTGAAACAACATTGAAACCCACATTCAAAGAAAATGCATCTGGCCAGTGGCAGGGTAAGTTTACCTTTGGGCTGTTTTCAAATCATAGGCTCCTTGCACACATTTTTATAACCATGCAAAAGTTATTTGATTCACCTTCCTGACTGTATTAATTATACTATATAATAATTGAATTATTTCCCTTATATAATACAGCACCACTTGTTAGAGTGTGTTTCAAATTTATAGTTCTGAACATTTTTCCTTTAAGCAATGAAACAAATCATTTGAACCAATAATGACAACCTGCCCAATTCAGAACATTTCAACCATAAAGGGCCACTCTACTCAAACCTCTGTCATACAATCCACCAATATCAATCAATATGCAGAATCTTTGCAGTAGTAAACCTCATCTGAATAATTCCACATTAAAGAGATCTGAAACCAGTGAAGAGGTTTTTGCTAGAAAACAACTTTATATTTCAGTGTTTCATCTACAAATTCACTGCCTGCTGCCCTTGAAGAATAAATTGCCTATGTTATATTAAAAAATGGTATGCTGGTATATTGCAATAGGGAATGGGTGGCAAACTGAAAAACAAGTTCATAGTTATTAGGCATCTCATCCAAAGGAGGACATACACCCCCTTAAAATACAAATCTACATGTTGTGGGAGTAGAACCTACAGCCCTGTGTATCAAGATGCAAGTATGTTACCTCCTGTGCTGCTTTAAAATTTCTATACCACAGTAGTGAAACCATTTGCTAAACAAAACAGTTGCACATTTTAGACAGGCTTAGCATGAGCAGCAGTAAAATTTTCTTCCCTTGAAGCTCACAATTCCTTGAAAATGCACTTGAAAATAAATTCCACCTGCTAACTGTAGGGCATTTCATTCTCTCTAACACACACCTCAACCTCTAAGTGCAATAATTCTGGACAAAGCCTAAAATAAATAGGAGCAGATTATAAATACTGCTCTCATGAACTTAGAACATTGCTAGAATAACAGGATTTATGTTAGTATGCATTTTCTAAAGGATATGACATCTAAAACTCAAATGTCTGTCATTATTTAGCAACTTCAATGCTATTTAGGAGGAATATGGGGCAAAAATCTGGACATTCTCCAAAAACCTGGACAGCTGAGGGGTATGCTACCCCCCTCTTATATATGTATGTATATAAGACACACACACACACACACACACACACACACCTCACAATCTCATAACACAATAAATCTGGACAAAGCCTGTTATAATGTTGGGGACAAAGGCCCAAAACTAGGGACACATTTGGAGAGTTGGTAGAATAACAGGATTTGTGTTAGAATACATTTTCTAAAGGATATGAAGTCTGAAACTCAAATACATGTAACTATTTAGTAACTTTAATCCTTAGCTCATCCCAGTGATTTGTCAAAAAAAAACAGAATTTTTATGAGAAACAGACCAAAAATATAAGACAAATAATCTGGACATTCTGTGAAAATCTGTACAGTTTAGAGGTATGACACACACGTACATCCTCTGACCTCCTTAGAAAGTGGATAGAACAAAAATGTTTGCATTAGTATGCATTTTCTGAGGATATGAAGTCTAAAACTCAACTTCAGTCTTCAATGATTTGCCAGAAAAAACACAATTTTATGAGAAACAATCTGAAAATATGAGGTAAAATCTGGATAATTGTGACGTATGACCTCCAATGCACCCCTCCCTCTTACACACACACACACACACACACACACACACACACACACACACACACACACACACAATGAAAAAATACATATTTTTTTTGTATCTGGTATTCTGAGCTATAGTAATGCATCACAATTATTCTATGTCTGATTATACTTTAATTTATTTACCACAAAATGGCCATCACAGGGCAACAGATCATACAGGTCTCCAAAGGCATAGCTAGCTCATCTTGTAACCGATGCCAGTCCTTAGTCTGGAACCCCTCAACCTCATGTTGAGAAGGAAAAAAACAACAGGTCTATTCCCTAGTCACATGCTTCTCACCTAAGGAGCAAGCCAGGTAGGTCCATGTCCTGAGGACCAAAAAAAGGTAATGCTAAAGAAAAAAAGTGTTTCTTTCTACCTTTAACACTTGTAGGAAACCTTTTTCCTACTTTAAATGTATCAAATGGCTTGTTACAACACATGTTTCTTCTCACATCTCAAAGACGTGCCATTTGTCAAATGGCAATAATCTCCATTGCAAGTAGGTGTCAGAGTGGCATGTGACCGGGTATGTGCTTCCTGCAATGGACTGATGGCCCATCCAGGATTAATTTCTTTGCCTTGTACCCAGTCTCCCCATGACCCTGAAATGGATTAAGTGCATATCAAAGAATGAATTAATGAATGAATGAAATGGCAATATACAGGCCACAAGGTACATGGGAGCCAAAATAAAGTCCACTAAGCTATTGACTAATATGCAGACTGACTGGAAAATACAGGGGAACCAAAATGAAGTCTATTAAACTACTAACTAATCTGCAGATCTGCCTCTCTAAAGATATTACTACTAATACTAGTAGTAATGATAACAAAATATTGTTTATTAACCAATACTTCAGCAGTATCTTCTGCAAAATCAAGACGTACCTCTGAAATATAAAGACTGAAAGATTAATTAACACTGTTTATCTCTGCAGCTAAAAAGGCTGTGTGCAGTGGCTCATTTTACCAACACAGCCAGTGCCTTCATAACTTATTCTCCTACTGTATCAGGAGTCGTATTCTGCAGAAAACAAGACTGCATTCCAGACATAACCTGTTGGCCCCTATCAAAAACATTCACAAATTCCATAGTTAGTATATGGAATTTTACGTGTTTTAGTTTATTTGCATCATTTCTTACACCCAGTAGTCAGATAAATCAAACCTACTGCATGCAGCTTATACTCCTTAAGGATTGGTGTTGTTGCAGAAGATACTGCTGAAGTATTGGTTTAATAAACAATTTTTTATTATCATTACTACAAGTAGTAGTAGTAATATCTTTAGAGAGGCAGATCTGAAAATTAATTAGTAGTTTAATACTAACTAATAAAGTTATAAAAATATGATCAATGATAAATGCAACGGGCCTGATCTATTAAAAATGCTAAAAAGACTGTCCCAGCATTCATTAACAGCTCTACCATGGGCCATACAGCTCATATTAAGAGGTTTTGTTTACACTGTGTCTCCATTTGCAATTAATAGACACATGAAATTATCGGCTAATTTGCATGTCTATGAATTGGCATTAACTACTGCCAAGTGCAGATCAGCACTTTCTACTGTAGTTAACCGTGGCAACTGCATCGTGTAAGCACAGGCATCACTCCCCCCTCCCGACACTGAAGCACACCATAAAATGCACACAAACACACATGCCACACACCCTATACTTTGCCCTGCTGACAAAATGTCCACAATGTCTTCTCTTCCCATACCCACGTAATTCAGGGAAAAGTACAGTAAGTCCAGAATGCCAGACAATCAAGTTTCACATTTCATATCCTGCAATAAAAGCATGCTAGGCCAAAAGCATATGACACTGGAAGGTATACCTAACATTTCCTGCTCCTCCCCATTGTATGTGATGGCGGGATGCAGACATTGCATATATATTTATGAGCATGGGCATTATGTAACAAACACCTGGTACACTAATGTATCAGTTAATGAGTTAATGCAACAGGCTAATACAGATTTCTTACATTATGGGTGCAAGGTTCAAAACTCCTTTCCCCTAAGCATGCCTATGTTATTTTTTTTAAACAAACTCCTAGAGTGTCTAATGTTCCCCTCACCCTCGATTCCCATTCTGTTTCCATACTGCTTGGGCATGAGAAATTCGAATTACCCCTGATGTCTAGTGCCCCCCATCCCGACTCAGTTAAAGAACCTTTAAGTCATAGAAATAAAAAGAATCCTTGGTATCTAGTACCCCTCCCCCCCTGATCCCTCCTCTATTTATATGTTGATGATGCATAATTTTTAAGAATTATCTCTGGTTGCTAGTTGTGCCCCCATCCAATGTTGCAGGCTCTGATCATTACTTTAGGGGTGTGTGAAAAAATGGCTTTCATTCACACACATTCACCTACTGACCCATAGAAAAAAAACACACACCTAATATTAACACCCTACTGCTACTGGTCAGATGCACACATATGTGACACTTTGTATGCACTTACACATGTACATCCTAACCCTACTTAACTCTACCAGAGTGGATGAACATGGCCTCATGGCCATGTTCACTACACTGATGGGCAAGAAGTAGCTGTGCTAACCTACATGGCCGAGTGATTCTTTGAGTTGCTCTGTGTGTAGATGTCCTCCTTGAGCCCATTAGCATGTGCCTCTCCCCAAAGTGCCTCGTTAACATGAAGCACTGCTGCAGAGACTATCTGAAGTGGTGCTGAACATTTTCCTGTAAAAGCACTGTGTTATGTAGTATATACAAAGAAACAGAAATTAATTTTGCAAAGGAAAATTATAAGTGAAATAATAGAAGTAGTTCCCATTTAAATATTGGAACAGTCTGGAAAGCCACATGCAGTCTCTCCACCTCTACAATGAAACAGTGTCTACTGTAAGGAAACACACCCATACATTTAACAGCTCATACAAACAGACAAGCTAAAAGTTTACATACAGATTACTTCAGCCAAATGGGCTATTAAACACTGGTGTAATATATAAGGGAAGCGATCAGCAGGCTGTCACATGTAAGTGAACTGGCAGTATAACCAGTGTAGCCAGAATAACTGACAACGCTATTAAATACCATGTAGAGACAATGACTACATCAGATGCAAGGGGAATTTGTACAGAGAGCCACTGAAGTTAGCTCAGTGACAGACACCATTAAGACTAGGGTTAATTATGTGATACCACAGTCGCACATCAATATTCCATAAAATATGTTAATAACACTGAAGGGAAATACACATTTATTTTCAAAAAAATTACTATGTACAGGAAGGTTAATGCTACTTTAGTAACAGCTATGAGGAAAGGGTGCTGAAGACACATCTTTGAATGCAGTTTCTCCTGAAACATTTAATAAAACTGAATTACTGAATGGCATTTTACTGGTTCTGCAATATAACACATAGCAGCAAAAATTATTTCTGGGGTTGGGGGGTGTATATCTCACCTCATACTTGAAGTCCAAATTCTACAACCACTTGTCTATAAGACAGTAAAATGAAGGAGTAACTATCATTATTTTAATCCAAAATTAGGCATTTGTACTGACAGAATTTAAGAATTAGTGTTAGTCTTTCAGCACTAAGAAATTTTAGTTGTTTTTGTTGTAGTTATATTGGTGTTCTGATTCTGAACTAATAAGGAGGTGTGAATCATTGGGTTGGAGTCTAATCTTTACATGATTATCACATATCTAACTCATATTATGAACAGTGACAGATCCACCACAGAACATGGGGTACACCTAGAGAGAACACAAAGGATCAAAGTATGGAAATACCCTTTTGCACGAGATGACTAAAAATACAAGCTAGTGTGACTAACAGGAGGCCTACATATGCCATTTTTAACAAGATGTGGCTAATGCTACCAAATGTCATTGGGAAATCAACTGGCGCTGAAACCATTTGCTACAAACTCCTTTCAGTGCATATGAACTGTATATGACAATGCTGTGGCCTTGAATCATAGGAATTTATGGACATGTCATTTCCAACCAGTGTGTTGGAGAACTTCAGTTGCTGGAACGGCTGCTGACCAGTCTTAGAAGTATCCAGTGTTTGATGATACTGTACAGCAGCAACCCTTTGGACACTGTGTGACAAAACTAAGGACTGATTCATCAGCTGTATCAGGGAAGGCATCCGGAAATGGGGAAAGACCATTTTTTGTAGGGAAGCTCTATTCTTAATGCTTTAAAAACTGTTAAGCTTTTAGTTCTACAGCTTGAAACTTCTGTGGTACTGCTTCTATAAAGCTTTCTCACTCAGTTGTGGTAAGTCTGGTAGCATTAGCTATCTACAGGATGGCAAAAGGTTTGGCTGCCTGCAGCTTGATAGCCTCAGTTTGGTTCACAAGGATTGCAACAGCAGAATTAATGCCTTGCACTGCTGCATGGGTGGTTTAAGTTATGGACTTAACAACTGAAGACAGATATGAGGGGCCTTTCTTTCAGAGATCTGAAAAAACTTATTTCTGGATTGTGGTACATTTCTATGTGCACAGATAAGAGAAGCTGAACAAGGCAAGACATCTGTTTAAAAAATGAACAAAACATGCAGTCAAGAGTAAAGGTGTCAGCATATGCTATTAATGTAATTATGTAGGGCTGTCAGAGTAGGCATTGACTCATACACAAGCATGCAAGTCAAGGGGCATACCCACCATAGCAGTAGGTTCTTCTCTGTAATGTGCTATGATTTAATGGAAGGAGGCTTCAGCAAGTGCTGTTCTCTGTTCCATTTTGTTTTCTTTTCCCTTTAAACCTAATCCTTGGTTAGCTGCAAACAGATCACCAAATAGTCCCAAATGATCACATCCTAACCACAAACCTTCTTTCCCAACTAAACTTCCATACTGTTTTCTTTTGTTTCTACAGGTAACTTCTATAGTGTGGTCTGTTGTTAATTTGTATTCCTCAAAGACAGCACTGTATATGGGCATATGTCACCATTCACCTAATCATAAAAACTAATTAATCAATCAGTTTACTAGCTCTATTAACTACATCTTTGCAAAGCCCATTTGGAGAGCAGAACAGCTCCATACTAACTTCTAAAAATTGTAATTCACATAGGCGATTACGCAAAATGCTCCTACACAAACCAATACATATTTAGACACTTTGTAAGCAGCTTTAATTAAAAGCACAACTCAAACTATCCAGTAAGGCTATTATTCGGTTAAGTAATAAAGACAATATTATACAGCAAGTTCATTTGTAGATATAATGGTATTAAAAATAGCAGTCTGAAAATGTATAATCATATTACACCTGCAAAAACACAGGCACAAGAATATATAAATGCCACTGCTATTTTCAAAGTAGTTATATTTTATATCCATAGGTGACAAGCAATACTCCAGTCTCAGTAGGCCATGATAATACATATAGATCGTTTCACTCTGACAGGGTTGTCATAAATTCATAATTTTTTAAGCAGGTGTTCCTTGAACTCTTTTTTTTTTTTTTAAACCATCAGACACAGGTAAAAGTCTCCTTAACATGGCAATAACATCAATCAGTGTTCCAGTCCTGCAGCTTAGAGAGATGAAGCCCTGACAGTTTAGCCCTATAATGTCTCCTTTAGTAACCTCCAACCAACTACCACTCATTACCATTGATTAGCTTAGTTGAATCGACCTTCCTGTTTTTATTTGAAAACAATGTTAAAATTGCTAGAAACTTCAAAATTGAAATGCAACTATAACCCACATCAGAAAATGAATTGTAAATATAACCCTCTTCCCAGCTTATACCTTAAAAATCTTTCCCTAAGTAGTTCTATTTCATGCAAACCACTAACACACCTTTTCAGCTTCTGTCTAAAACCTGTACTCATCCCTCAGAGTTTTAATTATGCCAAAGTTGTATCCATCAAAAAGTACGTCTCCAACAGCCACAGCCAGTCATATAATTATCAGAAGTTGGAAAATGAAAACAGAAGGTCAGAAATAAAACATCAGAACTTTAAGAGCATTTGAGTTACCCATGCAACACTCATGACAGACATGTCAGCTAGTAAATGTCTCACTGCTAAAAGCTGTTGATAGTGCATATATGCTCAGACTGGCTGGGCTGAATGAATGAAAATGACAGTAGTTCAGTATGTTATAAGTGTGGTGTTAATCACTGGTAATTAGACTTGACAAAATGTCCCTTGTTATTTGAAGTCAAAACAGACAACTTGTTGAAGGAACATAGTTCAAAACATAAGACAAATTAATATACAAAGCTGAACTTTGTGAAGAAGAGCTGCAGTTGAGGCCTTCTTTGCAGTATTTTATACTTTTAATGTGGGTATGTAGTATAGGGCGGCCACGGTGGTGCAGTGGTTAGCATTGCCACCTCACAGCAAGAGGTTCTCCGGTTCAATCCTTGGCTGGGGTGCCTTCTGTGCGGAGTCTGCATGTCCTCCCTGTGGTTCCGTAGGTTTCCTCCGGGTGCTCCGGTTTCCTCCCACATCCCAAAGACATGCTGCAGGTGGATTGGACACTCTAAATTGGCCCTAGGTGTGAGTGTGTGTGCCTTCTGTGGAAGGTTGGGCACTGGGCTGGCAACTCGACACCGTAAAACTCTACTGCCAATTATGAGCGGACAAGGTGATCCGCTGTGGTGACCCCTAACCGGGAAAAGCCGAAAGAAGAAGAAGAAGAATGTGGATATGTAGTATCAGGCATTCTGCACAGTATAAAATGATACATGCTACAGCTCATCTAATAAAAACTTGAGATCAAAGACTATTTTTCAGTTCATTCATTCATTTTCTGAGCATGCATTATCATATTTAGGGTTGCAGAGGAAGTGAAAACTATCCAAATAGGCAAAGAGCAAAAGGCATGGAAGAAGTGCTAGATGGGACACCGATCCACCTCGGAACACATGTACACAGTTGTAGTCATGCCCCCCCCAACACAAAATCGTTGGCAATTCGGACTATTGTTATTTCTACCTGCTAGCATACACAAACACACACACACACACATACACACACACACACACACACACACACACACACACACACACACCTACTTACTTCCTACATACACACCCCTACCTACCTACCTCTTACATCCACACACCCCTATCTACCTACTTCTTACATCCGCACCCCCCCTACCTATTTCACACACACACAACTCTTAAACACTTAAACACACACGCACACACCTACCTCTCACTTATACCTTCATCCGCATTCCAAACATCTTCTGAAATTCATATTGCACATGGGAGCAGAAGATGAAAAAATAAAACCATCGGTTTTCTGCATCCGTGCGATGTGCGACTGGATGGAAAGGGCATTCTTAAAGAAGAACGCCCTTAAAAAAAAAAAAAACTTTTTTTAAATTTAAAAGAAAATTAATCTGATCAGCCGGTTCCAGGGGGGTGCAAGTGCACCCCCTTGCACCTGCCTGCGGGCACCCTTGCCTATTAGACTTTTGTCCAGACCAGGTGATATCAGGGAATAAGACATTAAACTGGCTGAAGGAACTGAACACACTGTATTAAAACAGAGATGTCAGGCATCTCTACAGTTACAGGATCAGGTTTTCTACAGTGGTAATATGCATCTACCAATGCTGGATTTCAGGTACATGTTGTCTTCATAGATATTTAAATGCCTCTGACATTATGGATCACAATTGTCTAATTCAGAAACGTCATAATTTGTAAGTCTAACAAGTGACGTGGTTTGAGTTGGTTAATGAGTGGAAGACAATGGTCTGAACTAGGAGTTGTAGCAACTGATGGGATGAGTTTGACAGAATACTTTAGTGCTCAGGTTTGGGCATGCATTTATTTAATTTTGATTGTTTAGATATTACTATCACAGTCAGTGTCTAATATGATCTGTACTAAAAGCATTAAACTTATCACTACAGGACACAACTAACAAGGTCACAGATGGGCAAAAAAAGAACTGTGATTACACAAATGCATAAAAAGTAAACATAAACTACCATACCTGACCTGCAGGCTATAGCTCATTCAAACAAAAAACAAAAAAAACATAAGGGTTAAACCAAAGTTCACCACAACAGACTTTGAAACAATCCACAAAGTCCACCAAGAGTACAAATATTTGTGACAGTTTGGAAGGGGTGCGAATGGAGCGATGGTTAAGATGGATTGAAGAAGACAGCTTTATGGTAAGTGCATAACTTTTGTATCCAATATTGTTTTCTCTGTCTGCCTCAACCTGTAGTACAGAGTCCTGGACAGATAGACAGATGGGGTAGTATCAGAAGAAAATATTCCACAAAATGGTGGAGCCAAATGAGGTCTTAGATCTGGACTGAATATCCAGTTTATAAGGAGATGCAAAAACCTCAGAGTTAGACCAGGTAGCCGCTGCACAAATATCATCTAAAAAAGCATGAGAAAAAAGGCAGTTGAAGTAGATACTGCCCTAGTAGAGTGGGCCTATGGCTTGATAGGTAAGGGTGTAAAATGGCAGTTGAAGTAGATCCTGCTCTAGTAAAGTGGGCTTATGGCTTGATAGGTAAGGATGTAAAATGGCAGTTGAAGTAGATCCTGCCCTAGTAGAGTGGGCTTATGGCTTGATAGGTAAGGGTGTAAAATGGCAGTTGAAGTAGATACTGCTCTAGTAGAGTGGGCCTATGGCTTGATAGGTAAGGGTGTAAAATGGCAGTTGAAGTAGATCCTGCTCTAGTAAAGAGGGCTTATGGCTTGATAGGTAAGGATGTAAAATGGCAGTTGAAGTAGATCCTGCCCTAGTAGAGTGGGCTTATGGCTTGATAGGTAAGGGTGTAAAATGGCAGTTGAAGTAGATACTGCCCTAGTAGAGTGGGCTTATGACTTGATAGGTAAGGATGCACCTTTCAAAGTAATGGTATAAACAAAGAATATCCAATCAGAAAGACATCTGTACAATGCTACTCTGGAAACTATTTTTTCAATTTAGCTCTTGAAGGGGCACAAAACAGTTAGTCTGATTTCTTGATTTGTTTGGTTATGTCCAAACAGAATCGCAATTGGCAATATGATCTACATAATGAAGCAAACTTTCACTCTTTTTACTGAAATATGAAAAGAAAAGTTGCAGCTGAATTGATTGATTTAGGTTAGACTCAGAGAAGACCTTAAGTCATAAGGAATTGTGAGTCCACATTAAATCCCTGTCATTATGAAAGATAAGATAGGCAAATTGCAGAGTAAAGCTTCTTGCTCTGAAACTAACTGGCTGAAGTTACTGCAATTACGATGATTGTTTTGCATTAAAGCTCCATTAACGATACTTTAAGTGTACATGCAGCTAGATCGAAAGGAGCCCTTGTCAATGCTTGGAGGACAAGAGCCAAGTCCAACGGAAGAATTGGATACCTTACTGGAGGCCTGAGCAGAAAGGAATTATTTCTTAAATAAGTATGATAGAAAAAAAGGTTATACAAGATAATTACAAAACGAAAATGAAGAGAAAAGAAAAAAAAAACATGGTATTTGTGACAGAAAGTAAAGTTTCCCATGAGAGAGGTAGTATTGATATGAAAATATTAAACAGTAGCCCACTGAAGTAGAGAACTAATAGGTCAATAGTAATCAAAAGGGTCCCATACAGGAATCAGAAATACTGGTCTGAGATTGATTAAATAAGGCAGTAAGTATAAAGAATATGAGAACATGTGGAAAAAAGAGAAATGTTGGTATTTGTCTGATGTAGTACAGGAACAGTGTTAGTATTTGGCTTTTATCTTTCCTGTCTTTTCTTTATTTTGTTCTTCTCTTCTTCATCACTGCTTTCTGGTAAGGATAAGGTGAAGTTGCTAAAACAACTGCTGAAGCAATGGGAAGCATCACTTTCTTGACGAGTTTGGCTCTATGCTCAGCCAGGACTGTGGCCCTGAAGGAAGCATTGACCTGACAATCAGAATCCAGTTGGGCAACACTCAGACAATAAACACAACAGTCATGTGAATTCTGGCCTCACCATCGACACTTTCAGAAGCTTAAAGTCTTATCCATTACAAATAGAAAGCACAACACAGATGGGTGGAAGCCATGGCACACAGAAATAACTAAGGATTACACAGAATCCCCAACTTCTAAGGACTCTGATAAAAATGTTTTACAATAAAAGTAACAGCTTAAGGAAAATACACTTGCTTAACGCAAGCAAAGAGAGAAGAAGAATTTAACTCTTATTGTTAATAACGGAGAAGTGCGGGAGAAGAGCTGATACACTCACAACTATAGCAGCAGAGCTAAAGAAAAGAAGGAAATCTCCTTCCAACTATGTAACGTAACTACTGACTGTTTGTTTTCTTCTTTTTTTTTGTATATTCTGGAAGATAAGCCAAACTGTAATTAATCTGTGAAAACAAAATAAGCAAATGGAACTTCACTGAGAGGAGCTTTGTAGAATGGTTCATTGAATGTTTCTGATTCAAAAGACTGGCAAATGAGATCTGAGGAGATTTAGTCATGCAAAGCATTGTGGGAGAGGAGATGGAGCTTCAGAGCTGAAGATTCTGAAGTACTGGTTACAGATCCAATCAGATCTGATAACCCATAATTGAAGCAGATGAAAAGTCAACATTAGACAGATACTTTGCCATATTTACTCCCCAGCAATTGAAGTATACTAGCATCACAGTATGGAACTTTTGGAATCATTTTAATATCCAAATGGAAACTTTCATAAAAATGGCCATGGTCTGTATGAGTAGATGCTCCTTAGGAGCTGGAGAGATTAACCCTTCTGTTAGGCTATGAGATTCTAATATGGTGGGTTTAAAGAAAAAACAATGACCCAAATTACAAACATCTTAGAACTTCCCAAGCCACAGCTCTAAAAGTATTTTGGTTGCATTCACAGGCTCATACAGTAGAAATGGTTTTATATTCAGATCACACCTGGTCCACTTTTAATTTATTTCATTGTTTGCATTCTAAATGGCTATTTGCATAGGCACTCATTGGTACAAGAAGAAGGGTATCTACCTATGAAGCTAGAGACCTGCGATCAACTACTGCTCTGGAAAACTACTGGGCTGGACAATGGGTAGGCTTGAGCGGCTCATGGCTAACACCCTACTTCAAGAATAAGTTATGAGTTGTTGCAGTACAATACCACTCTCTAACTGAGACTAGAGGGATGCTCTAGTGTCTTCATCAAAGCACATGTATGTGCACAAAGAGGTGGGAGGAAGAAAATGCATCATGGGCAGGAACAGCTGTCTGTACATGCTTACATAACTGCAAGCCCATTCTATCAGAAAGTCCCAAGGCATATTGAAAATCACTGTGGTTAGGAGCAGATCCCCCAATGCAGTGATGTCTCAGTTTCATGTCTCTCCTGAACAATGGATGCCTGCTCCACCGACTGTGGACCAGTTCTGCATTCAGTGTGATACAGTAGCAAGAAGTGGTTATACACAGCACCAGGCTAGAGTTCCACAATTAGGTCATAACTGCTGTCCTAGTGCACAGTGTTGTTAAACATGGTCTATCATTTTTTCAGTTGCTACTAACCTAGAGATCCTCGGTATAGTTACTTATCAATTTTTACATTCACACTTACATTTATATGACATATTTTTTCAGATGCTTATGTTTGGATCTGAGTGTGAGCTAAGAATAAGGAATCTCTCATAAAAATGCAATGCTTTATCTAGAGAAGTTTTGCAGCTTTCAGTTAATTGGTGAAGCTTTTTTTGGTTCATGGAGATGTTGTGTCATCTTGTGTGCCTCATGAAACATAAAGCATATTTTCTGTCTCAGAACTTTAGGCTGCTTCTATATTCTTTACTGATTAAGTTGCATATGTGACACCCATGCCCTGGCCCAGCAATCAAGGAGCCTCAATCCTCAACACTAACACCAGAGATGGTGTCTCATATATGAGGAAAGGATAATGAATGCACACAGTAAAGTGCAATTTTCCTTAAGAGCACACAGAGATCACAGTCAGTATGGGGATGGTCGCTCCCTTCCTCTCCAGGTCCCCAGTAAGACTCCCCACTGGCACAGCTATAGGGTCCAGATCTCAGCTTAGTGGGCAAGCTAAAACTTCTAGCACTCTCTCTGTCCAACCAGTGCTTCGTGTCCCTGCCGAAGTAGCTGGCACATACACATGCATGCACTTTGAGAAGAGTTTATACAACCACCAGACACTCCTGGGGAAGACTAGCACTGTTTCTCCAGCCATGCCCCTTTCACCCAGACTATATGGTTGTTCCACTTGCCACCACCCACTAATACTTATCAGCTACTCAAAAGCCCTTAAAAGGGTGCACAATTATTACTGTGCAATATTATTATACATTTGGTAGTATGACTCAACAGTCAAGGCTTATTAGAGTGACTTGGTACATGATCTTTATATACATGCAATGTACTCTTAGAGCTTAACTTATCTCTACAAAAAACAGCCACAGTTGAAAGGTTTTAAAATATTTAATAATAAATAATACTAGTCAAGAGTTCAGAGATCACAGAGAAATACTTAAAATAATTCAGTGGTACAGTTTTAACACTTAGTCGAATCTTTCTAGTTTCTAGCTATTTCCAAAAGAAAACACAAGTCTAAGATAACTTACATATGACAACAGGCAGTGTTGTGAGTTGGATGGTCAAGACAAAAATGTTTAATAATCTCTGGTTCTCTCTGTTTAAATTGCTATTTTCAGTCCTGTTTCCCATTACATCATTTCACACTTTCTTGGTGTTCTCAGTCTAACAGATACTACATAATTGTTATCTTACACCTGCAGGAAACTACAGTCATAAAAGACATTCCATATGTAAACTCTAGTAATTATTCCTTATGTTAAAACAATAGGCTGGGTGCTTCACTCCAGACTCATCGACTCCAAATTCTAACTTCAAAGAGACACACATGAAATCATTTTAACTTCAAAGGACAGGCATGAAATGCTTGACTTAGCTTTCTTTACAGCAGAGGGCAATGTTGCTACTTTGTTTTAAGTTCAACATTTCACAGCATATCCTTTCATTTAAGAAAACAAGCTTGCAGTTCAACATTTCACAGTATTTTCTTTCAATTAAGAAAACAAATGTGTAGTTCAACATTCATATTTACAAATGATAGAATTATCTGCACAATTCTATCTGGCTAGGCTGGCAGCCTTCACAGCATACATCAGCTTGAGGCTATTCAGACTGTCTCATGTGGGCATAGCCATGACTCTGCGAGAGTGCTTCTAGTCTGGTGTTGAGCAGACTTTCAAAATTCCAGTTATACAGAGGTTAAGAGCTGATTCTGACCTTGCATTTAGCTAGTGTAGACTAGAACCTGTATTACCCAGCATAAGTGTACATTGTCCTTGGAACACTGACTGTGCTTTTCTTCAAAAAGTTGAATGTCAATTTTGAGAATGCCAGCTTAGTTTCCCACATGATCTTCTCTAGTTTTGCCCATCTGTTTATTAGCCACCTTACATGGAGAGTATTACATGTGCTGTTTGAATGCTTTTCAGCTCCCTGTCACCTACTTCATGCTTATCAAGCCAAACTCAGAAGCTATAATAGCAGTTATCCCACATTGGAGTTGGGGATTTCACAATGACATCCTGGTGATAGAAGATCAATTCTTGTTCCGTAAGAGTAGATCATGGAATCATAATTTAACATCTTCAAATCTACAGTGATGTTCCTGCCATTGTCTTCTGCTGTTAATGCCTGGCACTTTAGCAGAGGGTTGTTGGCAAAATGAATATACCTTTATAAAACAGTTTGCATTTTGGACTAAGTCATGACTCCATTGTGGTTCATTGTGCAAGTGCTACCTCTGGGATGTCGCTAAGATATCAAGCTTTATCTCTCCTTCTCTCAGGTATAAATAACCATTCTTGATATCTGAAGGACTACTGGATCATACATAATTTACTTTATACATGTGACCATAAGGATATTAACTTCTGCTTGTCATTGCCTCACTGTTATTTATGGGAAGAACAGACTGAAGTCTCTGCCTAGGATGTGGAGTTAGCTGTTAAATCATCTCTGAAACTCTTTACATATAAACCATTATATTCTGTTGAGGATTTAACATTGATCTTTTATGTGCTTTTATCATGTAACCTAGATTTGTTCAGTACTGTTTATCTTGAACTTCAAGAAGCTGTCTTTGGTTGACTTTAGAGGGCTTCTGACTTTCTGGCCAAATTGCATTTTCCTCCCAAAGGATTATATCACACCTATTAAGCAGAACTGCAGTTACTGACATACAGTGGACATATAGAGTTAATTCTAACATTAATGTGTGCTACATGACAATTAAAAGAGCTCGTAAAAACCTAGCATCTGATTCACCCAATCTCCTTGGCCCCATAGGCTTACGGGGAGTTGCTGATATATGTCTGCAGACATCTTTAAGACATTTATTCCCCCATCCTTTTGGAATTAACTTCTTCATCAATTTTGTATTGACAATATCAGTATCCAGCTTCAGCTGCTCCACATTTTATTTATTTAGCTGTTATTAACTTTATTGATCTCAGATCTCTAATCAATTTTCATGTTAATTTATTGTAATATTTAACTTATTTACAAAGTGCTTAGCTTAAGAATTTAAATAAATGGATTTGATTCACTTATATCTTAAACTGGAGAGATTTACTGTCCAGATGCCATCCACAAAGTAATCCATCATTAAATCATTTACAATATTTTCAGTTGCAGTTTTAATACATGCGGCATTGTGGTCACGTGTCCTTCAGTCTGATTAGATATGTGGTGCCAGAATTGTCAAGTTATTTCATCTAACTTTCATGCAGACATTGGTAATGTTCTGCCTTCTGTCCAACATGTTTTCATCTGCTCATTCACTGGGGTCTTGTAGTTAGTGAAGAGTATTATGGTTATGAGGTTTAATAAATTGCTTCCTGTAGTCCAAGTTTGAGTCTCTTAGTTTCCATTTGCCTACTGCATGACTCTGAGCAACTCACTTAAATGGACAGTGCACCTTGTTTAGCCTGACAAAGATCCTTGCGGATCTGTATTCTGTCCCAGTTGAAAAATAAAGCAGATATTACAGTTTTAGCCTTAGCTGAACTATATCTTCAATGGTCCCTTTTTTGTTTTGAATCAGTGCAGAAAAAAAAGTAATAATGCATACTGTTTCAATACAGTGCAAGTGGCTGCTGTAGAATACTGGTGAGAGACGTCACTTTTGTGACAAAGCAGTGGAGAAAAAGACATTATACATTTAAGTCTGACATATAATTAAACAATGGGGTTATAACCAGATTTAGATCTAAATACTTTTAGTCAGGTATATAACGTAAAAGCTTAGGACTTTGCATTCTGTATTATACAGCAAGTAATATAATTAAAGTATGTTACCTCTCATTCTTACACAGCTCAATATTGTATTAATTTCTCTAGTAATGTTAAATGAAATATATTGATAATTACAGCAAATGTGCAGCTTTTGAAATATCTGAGTATTTCATAACTGAAATTAAAAGCATAGTTTTAAGAGATAAATCATTCAAATGTGTCATACAAAAGAAAGAAATTGATTGAAAGACATTGATTTCAGTCCTAATCCAGAGGCTATTGCCAGAGATTAGTGAAGCATTAAATATACCCCTGCTACACTATTTTAATTTTGAGGAACTCAACAAAAAAATAGATGTCTGAAATAACATTGGTACCTTTTCTCTGCTCAGAGCTGTTTTATTCATTTGTTACATGCGTTTGCAGAAAAAGCCTAATTATGGCATAGGAATGCATTGCATTTCTACAGAAGCTTTAATTGAAAATAACATTACATAAACTTGCATAAGCAAATAAAGGATGCTTTGAAGTTAAAAAGAAATACTTAAAATAACATCTCTGCAGGCAAAACAGTGGCCATTATTAAATGAAATCCATCTTAAGTTTTCTGACTTGGCTGTGGATTTGATAAAATATCATTTCTAAAGTGGTCAGCCTGTTTCCCATTTTTCAAGATGTCAACTGCTTGCACAACTTCAAAATAGAATTCTCAGGCTAGCATATGAGTGACAAGATTGTAAATCAGTTCTGACAATTGTTGGCATGTGATGGACATATAGATATCTAATATAAAGCAAATGTTGTTAGGAAAACGTGATATTTTTCTATTACTTGTGCCAGGCAAGCCTTATTACTGACAAAACATTGTTTGTTTGGATTTCTTTTTCTATTTTTATTTCATTTTATAAAAAAAAAAATCTAACGCATGTTATACTGAATCAATAATTGCTGTGGGTGAGGAACTTCTCTTGCAATGAGTATTTTTGCCTGATATAAGTGAAGTATATCACCAAGTTATCTGCCTATTGAATTTCTTGTTTAAATATGGTAAGAAAACTGGAATTTGAGGGTGTTAACTAACTGTATATGTCCTCCCTATATTGTTAACATGTATTAGCAATCACTATAAACACTTAGTATAAAGTAATTGTATATTGTAGATAGCAAGACTTCTTCTTCTTCTGGCTTTTCCCCGTTAGGGGTTGCCACAGTGGATCACCTGTCTGCTCATGATTGGCAATGGAGTTTTACGGTGTCGAGTTGCCAGCCCGGCGCCCAACCTTCCACAGAAGGCACACACAACCACACACATGCACTCACGCCTAGGGCCAATTTAGAGTATCCAATCCACTGTAGATAGCAAGACTGAAATGCTGAATACTCAGGAAGAGCACACTTATGGGACGTAATTAAGATTTTCAGATGGACTTCTACAACTTTTACATCAGAACTGTTGCATGTCATTTAATTAATATTTAAGTACCGCTCATGAGAAAAAATGCAGTCGTCTGAAGTGGAACATGCAAAAACATTGGAGCATCATAAAATAGCCTTTGAGTACCATCTCTGTTCCTTGATGATTAGTGATACAGAACACTACTACCATCTCTGTTCCTTGATGATTAGTGATACAGAACACTACTACCATCTCTGTTCCTTGATGAGTAGTGATACAGAACACTACTACCATCTCTGTTCCTTGATGATTAGTGATACAGAACACTACTACCATCTCTGTTCCTTGATGATTAGTGATACAGAACACTACTACCATCTCTGTTCCTTGATGATTAGTGATACAGAACACTACTACCATCTCTGTTCCTTGATGATTAGTGATACAGAACACTACTACCATCTCTGTTCCTTGATGATTAGTGATACAGAACACTACTACCATCTCTGTTCCTTGATGATTAGTGATACAGAACACTACTACCATCTCTGTTCCTTGATGATTAGTGATACAGAACACTACTACCATCTCTGTTCCTTGATGATTAGTGATACAGAACACTACTACCATCTCTGTTCCTTGATGATTAGTGATACAGAACACTACTACCATCTCTGTTCCTTGATGATTAGTGATACAGAACACTACTACCATCTCTGTTCCTTGATGATTAGTGATACAGAACACTACTACCATCTCTGTTCCTTGATGATTAGTGATACAGAACACTACTACCATCTCTGTTCCTTGATGATTAGTGATACAGAACACTACTACCATCTCTGTTCCTTGATGATTAGTGATACAGAACACTACTACCATCTCTGTTCCTTGATGATTAGTGATACAGAACACTACTACCATCTCTGTTCCTTGATGATTAGTGATACAGAACACTACTACCATCTCTGTTCCTTGATGATTAGTGATACAGAACACTACTACCATCTCTGTTCCTTGATGATTAGTGATACAGAACACTACTACCATCTCTGTTCCTTGATGATTAGTGATACAGAAACCTGAATCTATGTTACAAGTAACTCATGTGGTTTGCACCAGTACTAGGAAGAGATAGCATACAGAAACAAAACTGGAAAGTAATTACAGACTCTTTGTGCTTATGATTAGAAAGAGGATAATATTATAACTTTATAATGTTGGTTTACTAACTGCTAAATCTGAGTTACTAAAAAAACAATGCTTCCATTGGAGATCAGTAGACAGATCATGTTAAACAGAAAATGCGAGATATCACTGATGTGCCTTTTCAGCCTTTGACTCTTTTATATGTAAACTATAAATACCCTTAGACTAAAGTAACATTCCTGACTGAATTTGTAGACAGTGACTAAAGCCGTAAAACCCCTTCTTGTTATTAAACAATTTTATGTGCCCATCGGTTTTATATGTATGAGGCTGCAATAAAGTCACTGGGTTGGGGGGGGGGGGCATTTATTTCATTAAGACTTATAGCAAGATGACACTAGACTGTATAATAAATTGCTCATATGAACCGGTTACAAAGATATCTTTTAATGCAAAGGAAAGTAACTGTATACAGAACATTTTCCTAAATGTTAATAAATGTCTGACTAGTACTTTATATCATTAGACTAAGGAGGAACCTGCATTAACAGTAAGAAAAAAAAATAAACTCTCTGATCCTTTTTTATTTGTAGAATCAGACTGTATGCACAAGATTATAGCAGTAAAGACCTCAAGCTTATTAGCAATAGAAAGATGGTATTTACCCTGCAGTTTAAAGTATAGCTGTATAAAGGATTCAGAAGTCAGTAATACTAGAAGAATCCAAAGCTAACTTTGGGCTCCTAAAAACAGAGGTGGCTAACTTCATGGCACCCATGCAAATGGAGAATAGTTGCATGACCACCGAATCATACACCAATATGTACGAACATGTACACAAATGCATGGATCTCGCCATACCCAATAGAACCAAGATGCTCTCTTCAAAAAAAAGGAAGCCAGTCTGGTGGTCCCCTGCCATAAACAAACTCTACAACAGAAGGCAGAAGCTGATGCAGAATAAGGTGAAGTCTCAAGATGGGAAAAACTCCCTTATCAGCCTCAACAAAAGGTTGAGATCCCTCATCAAATCCTCTAAAGCTAGCTATAAAAACAGAATTGCAGCAGATAGTAAAGATAACCACAAGGCCTTCTATAGTTATGTAAAGAATCTCCACGGCAATACCCAGATATGTTCTGAGCTACTGCACAATGGTACCGCCTATACCGAGCCAACAGATATTGCCAATATACTAGCCGACAGATTCAGTGCCAACTTTACCCCTCCCCCCAAAGGACCAGTCACAATACCAGTAGATTGCCAGGCACCCAGTATTACTGCTGCACAGGTTAAAACAGCACTGTCCAAGGCCAAGAATACAGTTTCTATGGGACCTGAAAATATCCCCGGCTGTGTTCTACATGAACCACAGAGTGAACTGGTACATCACCTGTGTGTCCTGTTCAATCACAGCCTCACCTCAGGCTTTGTTCCTACCAAATGGTGCACTGCTACAGTCATCCCTCTCCACAAGGGATAAGCGACTACAGACACCGGGAACTATTGTCCCATTAGCCTGACATGTCTGATATGCAAAGCAATCATGGACCTAATAAACAAAGATATAGGGAATCTCCAAACTCTGTATCCTACACAGTTTGGTTTTTTGAAGGGTAGATCATGCCTGCTCAACTAGGTCGACTTCTTTGAGTCAGTCACCAGAGCTGTGGATGAAGGCAAGGTGGTTCATACAGCCTATCTTGATCTGGCCAAGACCTTTGATACCATTCCCCACTCAGGAATTATAGAAAAACTCACTAAGCTAGGCATCAATCCCTATATCACTAGGTGGGTTGCAAACTGGCTCACAGATAGAACCCACAGTGTGAAACTAGCTGACTCCAAGTCAGACTGCTGACTGGTCATGAGTGGATTCCCACAGGGTTTGGTCCTGGGTCCTCTCCTGTTTGGCATCTACTTCTCTGAAGTCCAAGCCAACATGAAGGGACTCTGACTGAAAAAGTTTGCAGATGATTGCAAGTTGGGAGCTATTATTAACTCCCCAAGTGATGCTGACATCCTACAGAAAGGTCTCAGTGAGACCAACCACTGGTGTCAGAACAATGGCCTTAAGCTCAATGCCAAAAAATGTTATCATCCCCCTTGGGAAAAACCTGGTTCCTTTGAATTACCACATTGATGGTAGTTCACTTAACCCAGAAGGCATTATAAGAGTTCTGGGAACACAGGTTGACAGTAACCTGTCTTTTGACCACCACATTGCCACTGTGGTCAGAAAGTCCTTCTATGTGGCACATCTCATTACTAAGGGTTTTGCATCCAGGAAGAAAGAGGTCATTGTCTCACTCTACTCTTCTCTCATTAGGCCAGTCATCAAGAACAATGCCCCATTTGGCATGTACCTCACTAGACACCTGCAACAACTGGAGAGGCCACAAAAGTACCTCACGAAAAGGATCCTAGGCCTTAAACGCATCCTATATGGACAGACTCAAAAAACTCCAACTATTCTCTGCCTCATATCGCCTACTTAGAGGCGATCTCCGCTTGACTTACAAAGCCATGTCTGACCCAGCTCTGTTAGAAATGCTACATCTAAAGAAATCCCAATCCCTGCGCACCACACACTCCAGAGACCTCAACCTCATTACCACAATCAACAGAACATGCTGGAGGGACAGGTTCATAACCCAGAGACTGCCCATGCTATGGAATATACTTCCCATACATGTCAAACAGAGCATCTCACTGGCCCTCTTCAACAGAAATCTTGATGAGTGGATGGGAAATAGAAAATTCACCCCGGGGATCACTCCAGTGTCTCTACTTGTCAGAGGCACTAGGAACTAAGGTCGGGTGGCACGATGCCAGGGTAATCCTATGCGCTAGACTTGTAAAGGCTCCAGGGCCATTAGCCTAGTACACACCTATGAACCTATAAATCAGTGTAGTGATTAAATCAGTGTATAATCACTGCTTGGAGTTTTCTAGCTGCTCCATAACTTGCGCTTTGATATCATGCAGGCAGCACATATAAGCTTATCAGTGCGTATGTGGCCACCACCTCCATTACGGCAACACAGAAAACACCTCTCCTACATCCTCTCTCTATGTTTTATAGGCTCATAGATTAGTACTAACCTAACTGCCTTTGTGGGTCATTTTAAGCCTAGCCAATTATCCCATATGAGAATCAAATCCTGTACCTTACGTCTGTCAGGTAAACACCTTAACCATTATGCCAATTTCCCACCACCTATGCTAACCTCCTACCTCTATGCAGCCTTAATAACTACTGACCATATATCACAAACAGATAACTTGACTATGTTACATCATTAAATCACAATAACACCACAAGCATGCAACTAGGAAATGCACACATACCCCAGTAATGTGACTGCCAAAATTATTGCAATAGCCTTTTTTATCTCAGTCCCAGGAATATGGTGGATCCAGGTAGGGCTACTGCCATCTCATATTGACAGCATAATTACCCCATTCCTGCCATCGAAAAACTGCCCAGTGCATCCAAACAGCACAAGAATAAATCTAAAAGTGAAAGAAAACCAAGTGACACTCACAATCCTATCTATAATAAAATGACATAAATAAGTAGGGGTGAGGTGTTAGGGATTACTCAAGTTGCAAACAAAATGGGAAATAGCACTGTAGCTGGACATAAGAGTTAGTAATAAAATACTGTTAAGGAGAATGATATATCACAGATGTACTATATACTTTACCTCATCTTTGTCTCCACAGTTTGAAAACTGAACAACAGGAATCATAGGAAATGCAAGGCTGTTAGACCATAGGTTATGTGTGCCTTGCCAATAACAACACTCCAGGTGCTACCGAACTTTGCAAGGCTGGCAAGGTCTGTAAGTCTCTGCATGTATTTTAAGGTACCCATTTAAGTGAAGTCAGACAGGGAATTATGCTCTTTGATACAAAATGAGTGTCTATTCCACAGCAAGGGGAGAGGCTAGGTGGTAAACCTTTATTTATTCCCTGATGTGCATTCATAACTCTTATTGTAGGGTAGGTTGTACTATCTGACACATTGTGAAAAACAGATGATGAATAATGGGATCCCTGAGGTCATGGAAAGCAAGGCATAGGCCTCTCCTCAAGATTCTGTATGATACTCAGGACAGGAAAGTGACTGCAGCCTTTCTTAATAGCTAAGCTTTTTGAGGCTCAATATTCTCTTTATTAGGAACCTCTGTGGTCTTCTGAGTTTTTTTGATTGTCCAGTGAAGTACATGCCAAAGGGTGCATTATATTCTATAATGGCTCTGACCAGGGCACAGTATAGGGGAACAAGAACATCCTTGGATTTTAAAAAGATGTCATTGGTGATTAATTTTGATTTATAGAAAGATTTCCTAAATACTGTTGTTACATGATGATCACAGGAGGGGGGGGGGGGTCACCTACCTAGGTGCCCATGTCTCTGATGTTAGACATATTGGAGAGTGAGAAGTCACTAATACAGTAGGGGTTAGGAATTTGCTGTTTACCAAGGAGCTGGTTCTGAATTTCTTAGAAGTCAGTTTGTTCTCATTCTCAATGGACAATGCCCACACTCATGGAAGAAAGGAACACACAATATTATTTGCAGGATTACTATAGCAAACCCCTTTCCATCCCTAGATTAGGAATATAAATGTTCATATAATGGCTTCCCTTGAAAGTCTAGTCAGATATTTCTCCTTCAATCCTGGCAACATCCACTATATTCAAGTGTACTTGACTGACCTGAATTATGACTCAGGTAGGTTATAGCAGATGTTAAATTAATTTATGGGTATCTGTAAGTGTAAAGTTAACACAACATAACTAAGAGGGATGTTGCAAAATGGTTATGACTATTGACTAACATAAGTATAATAAATACCTTGGAATCTTTATAGAAACGCTTCTGAAAAATTTCTGAGAAGTATGTATAACAATGAAAAGAGCAGAGGAAGGATTTCTGAAGATGGGAAATGATATATAAGCACTACACTTTTTTTATTCTACCTTTGCTATTGCATGCATTTTAAGTGTTTCTTACCAAGGTGCTAGGGACTTTTATGTCAATAAGGAACATATTGGTTGATTTTATTTCTTAAGGAAGCAATCCAGAATGGCATGTGATGAACGGGGTACAGCTGATCCTGATCCTGTGTTGTCCACTGAGCGGGAATGGCATGTGATGAACTAATACTGCCAGATGAACGGGGTACTGCTGATCCTGATCCTGTGTTGTGTATGATTCTGTATTTTTAGGTAGACCCCATATATATGTGTGTGTGTATATATATATATATATATATATATATATATATATATATATATATATATATATATATACACATCAAGCGAGAGAGAGAGAGAGATAGCTATATGTATATATATATATATATATATATATATATATATATATATATATATATATATACATATATATATAGAGAGATAGATAGATAGATAGATGTGTATACAGAGAGGAAGAGAGAGAGAGTGAGTGAGTTAGTTAAAGAGAGAAAAGTAAACATATTCATAACAAGAGGAAGGCTGTTTGTAGATACATGTGGATGGCTAAGAAGGAATACCAGGAAGTATCAATTATAAAAGACAGTTATAGATGAAGGGAAAAAAATGAATGATGAGGTACAAGAGCCACTGACAATAATGAAAGTTACAAATTCAAAATAGTTAATGATAGGTGAAGAGGACATACTATCTGTTAATTTGGTACTGCATGTTTTTCCAAAGGTAAGGTGGTGGGCAGGTGAAGTAGTGGGAAAAAGGTCACTGTTTACTTTCAGATGCTCTGTTAATACACTTATGTGTTGCATATTTCCTTGCTATTTGGAGAAATTCCATGAGCTATGTAGTCTATCATTACATGCATTGAAAAATGTTATCATTTTACAGCATTGTGACATGTGGCTGTGCATTCTTGCTTGATCAATGCATGAGAATAAGGTATGCTAATTTTGCATCAACCTATCTAATACTACAGGGATGTACATACAGAATTTCTGCTGCACAGCTGGCAAGATCAACAAATAGTAAATTCCCTGGCTTCATGACTTAATGGCAACAGAGCAGCTGTGCATTAGAAGTAACACACAGTCATTATTGGCTTTTTATCTCTTAAGTCAATCAGTCTTTTCTGGAGGAGTGAAAGTTTTATAGACCATATTACAGATATGGTACAAGTCTTCAGATAGACTGTAAAATTCTGAATATGAGAACTGTGTAACTGTTGTTCCCTGAAGTATGCCAGTAGGTTTCTGGTACAGTGCCACCTTTGAAATGTCAGCAATTTTTGGTATTTTAGTTTGTTTAAATCACCATGCTCAGATCTGATTACTTTATTAGAATTCATAAGCATTTTTGTTTAAGTCTACATTTTGTAGTACATTTCATATGTGTCAGAAGAATATTTCAACATTTTTGCATTGATCTATAGTTAACAAGCTTGGCTGATATGAACCTATTTGATTTATATTATGAACATTTCAGCTTCATTAGTGAAGTCTTTACTTTGAACATCTGTTCTCAATTAAATTCTGATTGCGAGTTTGACTTCTTTCTGTAAAGGTAGTAATAGTTTGCCCTACTTAATTCAACTGTAGTACTCATTTCTCATGATTTATTCTCTAGTTAGCACATCATAAAAATAATGTTTCATGCAGTGCAGTTAACACTGAGACATTAAGCACAAATCATGCAAACCAAGGAAGGATTCTAATGAAAGGAAGAAAATTAAAATCATAATTCTGTTTATCACACTGGATGGGCTGACAGTTGATTGCAATGTACGTGGTACAAAAGTGAGTCAGATAGAAGCAGACATATTTCCAAAAATGGAATTTATTTCAAAATTATATAATTTAAGTTTATTTGACATATTATATATGACAGGTCAGCTCACATTAAGCTGATACCATTATGAAATATGTGGAAAAAAAATACCTTATCTCTACTGGAAATAGCACATTCTGCTGATGACAATTCTCACAGCACAATGGCCTATCTGAAACTGACATCTTAAAAATACTTAACTTTTGCCAATATATTGTTTTTACAATTACAGCTTTTAATTCACTTGGTGATGATGTATGTGTAATAATGGCCTTTCTTTGGTGGTAGAATTCAGCAATGCACTAGCTCTGTCTCATACTTTGTAGATCATTACTCAGTATAATACAATCCATGTTATGCTTTCTTGCTTAATAAAGGGAGTTCTGTTTTTACTTGATAGACTATGAGGTATGGTGCTGTAGTCCCAGATGTAACGGTTAATATTTATAACCTTCAAAAAATAATTAACTAGAGTTCCAATCTATCTGTTCTGGTGTATTGCAAAAGATGTCACAAATGCCTTAGTACATGCCTTAGGAAACATTTTGCAGTCTCTTAAACATTTTTTCCTAGGCCCTGCAAACACCTCCACAGTTCGTGACTGGAGTGCTTTTTTTCTGATTTTCATACTCAAGGGGTTACCAAATAAATATATCAAGAAACAGCAAAAAAAATTATTACAGACATGGAAAACCAATCGGTGAGGGTATAAAGGTAATGAATAGAGAGATAAAGAATGAATAAAATGAATGAAAAAGGTAATGAATAGAGAGAGTAAGAGCATATATGATTTTTATGTAATTATGTAAAAGGAATATGAAATGTACCTTTTACAGATTCAGTTTCTGCTTTTCATGTTTATTAACATGCTTGACTTAAAGCACTTGTAGACAGTACAACTTCAACAGTGACTGCCAAGACAATAAGTAATAAGGCATATTCTAGCATAACACAGTGTCCTTTCACTGCAGCTTTTAAAACTTGCTAGAGTGAGGAATTTCCTTAAACAGTGGGGGAAAAAGGTTGTAGGTGTGTGGTGCCTTATGAAGAAGAGCACGCCCCTACTGTAGCCATGTTCACTCTTGTAACCTGTAACTGTCCCAAGAGCATAACCTCAGAGGTTTCTCAGTATAGTAGATGACTAGGAGCCCTTTCATATAGGACCACATAGTTGCCATAGACTTAAATACAGTATTATTAGAACTTTAAATGTGGTACGGGACTGTAATGACCGCAAGTATCTACTTTGCAAATCTAAAGTTACAAGGAGATAACTAGGAATACCTGTAAGTAAACAGGTTGTGGCGTTTTGAAACAACTGCAGTCAGTCAAGTTCTATATTAATTAAGGGGACTTGTCTACAGTGAGGTACAGTAAACAAAACAGAAAGGGAACAATGCATGTATAACCACAGAAAGGTCTTGTGGGGAGGGCTGGAAAAGAACATGGGCAGTATTCCTTAAAGATGGAAACACGATAACTTGAAAACAGTCTGCTCCGTAAGTGTCTCACATTATTCATGAATTCCACATTATCATGACCATAAAAATAGTAGGTTATAAATCCAGGCAGCTTGAATTCCTTAAACTGATGTGAGTATTCACGATCACTATTTTATATTTATTGAACTTTAGATGTCTAAAAGTTATCCAAGTCTGGAAGCATAACTCCAAAAAGAAAAATAAAGTGTTTTTGTGGGAGTGAAACCTGCCTGCAGCCCCATAACCCCCAAATTATATATCAAAACTCCATAGTCTCATTACAGTGGGAGGCAGGGGAAAAAACAGAAGTGCACCACCGGCTCTCACATTCCAACACACTGTTATAAAGCAAACTACAATATTACTTAAAAATCTACAGGGAAACGAATACCAGTGATCAGCAATCATAAGCTTATTGTCAGAGTTCTAAATGGAAACATGGATTGTTGGTGAATATCATTAGATCACATGTAATTAGGCCACATTTTTAGACAAATTGTGATTAGATAAAGTGAAAGATCACTTGAGTTGAACCCATAGAGAAAAAAAGAAAGATTGACATATGGGTGTGTGTCATCTGATGTAAATGCACTTCATCAAAAAAAAAATACTGTCATGACTGATCAAAAACACAAATGACAGAATCACATTTGACAAAAAATATGTAATACTATTGTTGGATCATAGGAATTACAATGCAAATTACTGTTGATTGATATTTATACCTTGCTTATGCTCACACCTTTGTTCTCCCCCTCCCCCTTCCCTGTTTATTACCTTAAGCCAATCCCAAAATTAATAAATATTACCTGTGGCAGGCACCATTTTTAAAACTATAATCCACTCTGCTAAGGCCCCATGAGGAGCTCAGTGTCTCTCCAGTAAGTGTTTTACAACTGTATATGCTTATTTATGTTGAATTGTGTTAGACATCTAATATGATTTATGCTTTATTACTGGAAGTTACTATGGCATGCTAGCATTTTGTTTGTCTGCACCAAGTTGTTTTTAGTATAATAGTATGTATGGTCTATTTGCATAGCTGCACCTTGTTCACTAATATTATTCATGTATATGTGTTGTGTGTAGACAGCTCATACTGGTGTCTAATTATTTCCATATAATTGTGCTGTTACTGGTGGATAGAATCACATTAGAGACCCAGGACAGAGTGCTGCTCGCTATATTTTTATCTGTGACTGCATAACTGTCAGCTGAGGTCCCTTCTAACTGATTTTTTTTTTCCAATTGGCTCAGTATCTGCATATACCAGTAGTTGGTTCAAGGCATATTTTCCTGCATACAGTAGCTATTTGCTCAGTTTGTTTTTTGTAATCTTTATACTATATCTTTACCATCTCAAAAGTGCTTACTCCTCTCTGTACTCTTCTTTTCCAGACCTAACACCACTCTTAACTATTCAACTGTGGTACCACCTTTATCATTCTTATAAGAAAAGCGCAGTCCTGGTCTGAACTGTCTGCAAACAGCTACAGTTAACTTTGAGCATGTGTCTACCTGTTTGAGCCAATATTCATTTTCCCCTGGAAAGCACACTGCTTTGGTTGTAAGCAGCCCCCCCACCACACACACACACACACACACACACACACACACACACACACACACACACACACACACACACACACATCTTCCACTTTCTCTTATTCCCTTCTGTTAGCAAATAGTATCCATAACTGATAAATACTGTGTGTTTGTTAATTTAAACTGAGACCACAGTAGCCTACTGATAAAAGGTTATCCTGTTTTTCCACCTGAGAAATGGTTAAGAAATGACTTACAGTTTCAGAGCAGTCCTTAGTCAATTCTGATTGTTTCATAAACACAAACTTGTCTTTGCTTTGGCTCATTAACAGCAGTACAAAATAACTGCCTGCTCACACCCTTGTTATCCCCCTCCCCCTTCCCTGTTTATTACCATAAGCCAATCCCAAAGTTAATAAATATTACCTGTGGCAGGCACCATTTTTAAAACTACAACCACCCTTTGTCACTATCATATGTTCATTTATCAGTTTACTCTGTTACCTGATTGTTTCCAGCCCCCTCATAAGAGCAACTAACAAGGTCTCTACCCGCTTCTCTCCCCACCCTGTCCCCTATTCCCTCCTGCCCCCAGTGGTCTTTCCTTTATTACACTCACAAACCCCTCTCATCTTTCCAATAGCCAACCACGGCGCTGAACCCAACACTACCTCCTCCATCTTCCCACTACTATCACTCCTCCTCAGATAACATGTATAAGCATACCTTACCTATGCTCACTGCATGCACTCTCCTTGCATATCTTACATCCTACCAAAACTCTATCATTCCCCCACTCAACCACTACCACTGTACTACTACTCACACCACCACTCATGTCTCACCCTCACTCAGCTCCCCTCCCACCAACTAAAGAACCATCCCTATGCACCAGCCACATATTCTACCAACTATATTACTCAAACATAAAGCATCCCTACAACTTAACATAGTAACCCTCCCACCATACATATTACCCACAGAGCACAATCATAAAGTTTCCCTAATAAACAAACACATTCAAAAACTGAGAAAACTAATAACCTCATGCATATCAAAACTAGCCCTAAGTGGAGACATCCACCCCAACCCTGGCCCTACCATCTCCAACCCCAATCCTCATAATCAGTCTAGAAACCACAACTTCTCCCATATTACAGCCAATAGAAAGCCAAGTGACTTCCTTCTACTAAGCCTAAATATTAGAAGTATATACAACAAAGTCCATGAACTCCATGCCACCATAGACTTGTACTCCCCAGATATAGTCATCCTGACAGAAACCTGGCTAAAACCTCATATTACCAGTGAGCAAATCCTCCCTACCAGTGACAGCATACTAAGAGTAGACCAGCTAAACAAGAAAGGAGGCGGTGTAGCTATAATATTTAAACAGCATCTAAACATCCAGATCTTAAAATCATCAGCTCCACAAATAGGCAATGAAAAAATAATATATACCAACCTTAAAATAAACCATAACAAAACCATCAACATAACTGTTTTCCACTTCCCACCTGGCCAAAACATCCCTCCGCAAGGAATCCTCCTCAGCTGGTCTACCCGCCATCTCCCCCAAAAAACTATAATTTTAGGTGATTTCAATATTGACTGGCAATCCTGTTCTGGCAACCATCCAACCCATCATGTAAACCTTCATGGCTTCACCCAACTAGTCCAGTCGACAACCAGGATAAATAAAAACTCCAGCAAGCCCACTACCCTGGATTGGATACTAGTCAGTAAGAGCCCCCAGTCATATATAACAGGCTGCTTATCAGATAGCCTCAGTGATCACTCCTCAACATGCCTACTCAAAAAATACCTATACCAAGCTAAACCTGTCATCTACCATCAAGTACGTAAAAAACTAAACTTTAACCCACTCATATTCATCTCATTCCTCAAAGAATGTAACTGGCATCCTCTAAAGTACCTCAGTCTTGATGACGCAGTTGAATTTTTTAATACTACCTTCCTGAGCATCCTTAATTACCATGCCCCCATAAGACTTTCCAGAACGAAAGCACAATCCTCCCCATGGCTACAGAAAACCACTAAGTCAGAAATAAAAAACAGGGATAAAGCCTGGGAGAACTGGTGCAAAACCCCCTCAACTAAACAGAAATTCCTAGAACTACGCAATAGAGTCAAAAAGCTAATAAAACAGGACAAATTCCAATACTATCAGTCTGCCCTAGACTCCTCCCAACACAGCCCCAAACAATTCTGGTCCTCCATAAACTCCATCCTCCACCCAGGTAAAGTCAGTACCCCTCCTCCTAACATCCTTCACTCCTCCGAAAATATTGCTACCTCATTCAACACGCACTTCACACAAACCATACTATTGCTAGCTAAACAACACAACTCCCCTCTCCTCCAACCCACACCTTCAGCTAGTAATCTCCCCACTGCATTCTCTTTTTCTCCTGTACCTACCTCCAACATAAAAAATCTCTTAACTAAACTTAAACCCACCAAATTAGCAGCAGACAACCCCCCAAGTGAATACCTACAAATCACAGCTGATGCTCTGGCCTACCCAGCATCCATCTTGATTGACCGATCTCTGTCAGAAAGTTACGTTCCCACACTATGGAAAGTATCACATATAATTCCCCTCGACAAGGGTGGCCCCTCCACAGAACTAACCAATTACCGCTCCATAGCTATTCTCTCTCCACTCTCCAAAATAATAGAGAGATGCATTCACTCTCAGGTCTCAGACTACCTCCTTACTAACAACCTCCTGTCCAATACTCAGCATGGTTTCCGACCAAACCATAGCACCACCACTGCCTTAATCTCCTTTACTAACACTATCCTTCAGCATAAAAAACATGGCTATCTCTCCTCTGCTACTTTCGTAGACCTATCTAAAGCATTTGATATGGTCCCACAGAACCAACTCATCTCTGTCCTCAGTAACCTATCCTTCACTCAATCAGTCACCAACTGGTTTCAGAGTTACTTGTCTGACCGCCAACAATCCGTTGTATGGCAGAATGACATATCTCCCCAGCTACCTGTCTCTATAGGGGTTCCCCAAGGATCCATCCTTGGACCCCTACTCCTCTATTTTCACCAATAATCTAGCCTCTGCCACCAAACATGGCACACTCATACAATACACAGATGACTCAACCATCATCTGCTCAGCCCAGTCCCTACCCAAACTGCAAAAAGTCACATAGGAAGCCTTTTCCTCTGTTGAAACTTGGTTATCTGATGCCCATTTAATACTCAACCCAAACAAAACTAAACTACTCATCTTCCAACTCACCCAACATACTCAACTCTCACTTAACATCACAGCAAAAGACAACACCACTATACACCCAACAGAACACACCAAATTGCTAGGAGTGGAAATAGACAATAAACTAAAATTTGACATTCACCTATCCATGACCATAAAAAAGTCCACAAAAAACTAGGAGCATTATACAAAAATAAGCAACTTCTCACCAAAGCAGCAAAGATTTCAGTAGCAAAGTCCCACCTTATCTCCACCCTACTTTATGCCTCTCCAATATATACCAACCTAAGGCAATGCGATCTAAACAAGCTAGAGACCTGCTACAACAAAATCGCCAAACTCACCACAGGGGCATCCTACTGTACTCACCACTGTCTCTCACTTGCTGAACTGGGCTGGCTTGAACTCCCTCAAACTAGTAAACCATCCACTAAATGTCCCATCCCTCCAGAATCTACTCCAAGCCTATCGTACCACCAGAACACTAAGATCCAGCAACAAAAATTACTTGCAGATCACTAAAGCCAATATCTCTGCTAGTGAAGCACTATTCTGTTGCGCCATAGCCAAATTATGGCACTCCCTCCCACCCACAATTACTTCCGTACCATCATGCACCCACTTCAAAACTTTACTAAAAGCGCACCTAAAAACATGCTGGCTATGCCCTTGCAACTCTCACTCTAATATCACCCACCCCATCCAACCACTACCTTTCTTTCCACCCCACTGACTACCTTGATTATAGCAAGCTTGGATGCTCATACGCCTACTACTTATTATACAGCAGGAACTTCTTATTGTAACAATTGTTAATGTCTGTTATGTACTTCACAGATAAAGATTCTAGTTATCTACTGATGTACTATGTTCTTCATCTGTAACTATATTTTTAATTAATTGTTATGTTAATCAAATTGTTTATCGCTATGTAAATCCAATGTAACTACTGTTTGTATATTTTAACTGTGGAGCTTTTCTCCCCAGGCCTCCGCTGAAAATGGACCTACGTCCAGTCGGACACTCACGGTCAACAAATGTAAATAAATAAAGAAATAAATAAAAAATATTATTCCTCCATTTCAAGATGTTTGTGTCTGTAAGCCAAGAATTATTTGATGAGTTAGGATATTTCCCTTTTTCCATGGTTGGGCAACAGTGGAGTTAGTATATTTTAATAAGGAGTATGCATGGTGGTATATTAAGAATGTATAAAAATTTATAAAATTTGTTTCAGTCATTTGTGTTTTCGATGGTTTTCAGTGTTTTTTTTTTTTTTGACAAAATGTGTTTTGGCTCAAATGAAACATAATATACATATATCTATATAAATTAATATCCATCTATTTATCTACACACACACACATACACATATATATATATATATATATATATATATATATATATATATATATATATATATATATACACATGAGGGTGTAGGGGGGGATTGCCCCCTTGCATAAAAGAAGATTTAGTGTTTTTTGTTTTGTTTTATTTTTTTTTTAACAGACTTTAACAAAAGTGCTTTTTCGGTGAAAGCGCTTTCATTAAAGTGCATTCGGGTATTGTGGATTCAGACTATTGAACGCCTAGATCCATATATAAAATATATGGGTTCTCAGCATTTTGCCAAAAAACATTTCTTGGAAAAGTACAGGGAGTGCAGTTTAATATCAGTAGTATGGACAGCCGAGTGGTGAAAATGTCGATAGTGTGTAATGTCAAGACAGGTAAGTGGGGATGGAGGAGCGAGACTGTTTGTATGTGTGTACGTAAGTTAGGGTTAGAGTCAGGGATGAGTGAAGGATAGGTGTTGTATGTTTATGTGTGAGTTTGTGTACTTTAGGGTTAGGGTCATGGTTAGCTTAAGGGATAGATATAGTATTATCTGTGTTTCTAAATGTTTGTATGTCTGAGTGTGTCTTGTGTTGCGACAGTGTTATGGGAAGGTTTTTATGAAGGTAGAGTATAGGGTTAGAGTTGAGAAAAAGGCAGTGTTAGGATTAGGGTTAATACCCATTACTAAAGACAACTCAACAACACCATTATTAAACGTGAACCCCATACTAAACTACTTGGAGTTATCATTGACAATGAATTAAAATTTGACATTCATATTCAAAAAAGTATAACAAAGATCCACCAGAAACCTGGACTTCTATTTCATAATCAAAAATTTCTGTCAACCTCCTCCAAACCCTCCCCCACTCAGGCCCTACTCCTACTCTGCCTTCTTTACACTGCCATTGTCCTTACTCATGTTCAATCACTAAACTAGAGCAAACTTATAACAAAATTACCAGATTTGCCACCAAGCTTCCTTACAAATTTCACCACTGTCTTGCCCTTAAATCACTCCAGTGGCCAGAATTCTCCAAACAGCTACTTATACCCCAGCTACATATTGCATACTCTGTCATATATGAACCCTCATTCTGTCTCTCCATCTCCAATTTAGTTTCCTTCTGTAACCCCCCTCGTCACTTCCGTACTGCCAGTAAACACCTCCATCAGTTATACAAACCCAACAAAAACATTGCTAAACCCCTTTACAAATACTCTATAGCCCATGCTTGGAACTCACTCCCTCTCAACATAAGAAGCATTCAGCATAAATACCTGTTTAAGAAAGAACTTAAAATTTTTCTCCTGAATACTTGGCCATGCCCTTGTCAACCCCCCCCCCCCACACACACTTAAACTAGTCTCCTCTTTTTTCATCTTTCTGCTTTTCCCCATCAACTCTTTGTCCTTCTTGTACTCAATCTAGTAAATTGTGTTCATACTGTACTCCTAACAAACTGTATTCAAACTGTACTCCTATCAAACTGTATTCATACTGTACTCCTAGCAAACTGTATTCATACTGTACTCCTAACAAACTGCATTCAAACTGTACTCCTATCAAACTGTATTCATACTGTACTCCTAGCAAACTGTATTCATACTGTACTCCTAGCAAACTGTGTTCATACTGTACTCCTATCAAACTGTGTTCATACTGTACTCCTAGCAAACTGTATTCATACTGTACTCCTATCAAACTGTATTCATACTGTACTCCTAACAAACTGTATTCATACTGTACTCCTATCAAACTGTATTCATACTGTACTCCTTGCAAACTATATTCATACTGTACTCCTAGCAAACTGTGTTCATACTGTACTCCTAACAAACTATATTCATACTGTACTCCTATCAAACTGTATTCATACTGTACTTCTAACAAACTATATTCATACTGTACTCCTATCAAACTGTATTCATACTGTACTCCTATCAAACTGTGTTCATACTGTACTCCTAACAAACTGTATTCATACTGTACTCCTAGCAAACTATATTCATACTGTACTGCTATCAAACTGTATTCATACTGTACTCCTAGCAAACTGTATTCATACTGTACTAACAAACTGTGTTCATACTGTACTCCTATCAAACTGTGTTCATACTGTACTCCTAACAAACTGTATTCATACTGTACTCCTATCAAACTGTATTCATACTGTACTCCTAACAAACTATATTCATACTGTACTCCTAGCAAACTGTGTTCATACTGTACTCCTATCAAACTGTATTCATACTGTACTACTAGCAAACTGTATTCATAATGTACTCCTAACAAACTCTATTTATACTGTACTCCTGTCAAACTGTATTCATACTGTACTCCTAGCAAACTGTATTCATACTGTACTCCTAACAAACTGTGTTCATACTGTACTCCTATCAAACTGTGTTCATACTGTACATCTATCAAACTGTATTCATACTGTACTCCTAACAAACTATATTCATACTATACTCCTAGCAAACTTTGTTCATACTGTACTCCTAGCAAATTGTATTCATACTGTACTCCTAGCAAACTGTATTTATAATGTACTCCTAACAAACTGTATTTATACTGTACTCCTAGCAAACTGTATTCATAATGTACTCCTAACAAACTGTATTTATACTGTACTCCTATCAAACTGTATTCATACTGTACTCCTAGCAAACTGTATTCATACTATACTCCTAACAAACTATATTCATACTGTACTCCTTAGTGTAATATTCTCTAAATTTTTTAATTATTTGGCCTATGCTATATACTGTTGTTCTCAAATTTTGGAAATTGCACTAGTTAACTGTTATTTTATCTATGCATTGTACTGCTGAGCATACATTTTTGACTTCTACTATATTTCTGTGACCTTACTTTTATAGTTTGTAAATATCAAAATTGTATTATTTCTGGAGTTTTTCTCCTCGGGTCTCCACTGAAAACGGGCCTCTGGGTCAGTTGGACTAACCTGGTTAACAAATGTCAATAAATAAAAAAAGGGCAGGTAGGATTGCCAATCCATTGTATTGGGAATGCTGGAATCCAAACATAAAGCATAACAAAACATGCATTTTTTCAAAGGACAGTAAGATCATAGAGCAGTTTAATACCATATTTTTGTTGTCACTTAAGTGGTAGGCTATTGACAGTCGCTGCTTTATATTAGTATGCCTTAATCAAGTGTATCTGGTAAATGGCCAGGTCTCATGAGCTCAGACAGGACATCTCTTAAAGGACCTTTCTTTTCAAAATGTATTTCTTCATTTGATATCATTCATGAATTAATTCATTTCTGATACCAACCTTTCTCCAGGAGATGGAACCTGTAGATTCAGAGGAGCTGATATACCCGACTCCTAAATTATTTAGATCAGTGGTCAAGGGATACAATGTTTGCAACCCACTCCCTGTTCAATCTAGTGTCTATAGCTGAATCATGGAAAACTCGTGGGGTACTGAGGCCACGAGGACAGGACAAAAGCCTAATCTTACCATTTTCCATGCTAAATGCTAGATTTGTATAAGCCCAATAATGTACCACTCTTGCAACGAACAATCTGGGCATTAAAATACAGCCTCCATTCCAGAATTTCAAGATCTTAGTATCCATCTGTCTGGGTCAGACTGAATAACAGATCAGTGGATACATCATGCAAGGTCCACAGTAGCCTATTTGCATGATGTTTCACCCCATGGTATAAACTACAACAAACTGATATATCTATGTCTCTGACCCCAGAGGCAAACAACATGGGTCACAGCCATGCCCAGCACTATGTTTCTAAGTATGCAGTTTTTTGCAAATACGGACAGCTGCTCAGGATAGTTTGGGAAAATTGTTCCCCTGCATATATAGTGTTGACATGTAGTAGCCACCAGTAACAAAACAGTACATAAGTAAATAAAGTACCTTTGAAACCACTCCTTAAGGATAGACCATTATATAGATGAATGTTTGTTTTTATATATATATTTATGAATATTTTTCTGTATATCTTTTTTGTGTTTTTTTATATGTATGGATGTTAGTTTGCATCTGTACTTTTTTAATTATCCATATGCCTTGAAGTATATGAGAGCGGGTATTAATTGTTTTATTGGAAGGGTTTACTACTGGATAGCATCGTTTGATGTCTATATATAAGTACTTTGGCTGTGTTCGTTGAAGTGTAACGTCTGAAGAAGCAGTATTTTTACTGTGAAAGGGCTAACGTTCAATAAAAGTTGGATTATTTTTTAGTTATTTGGTGTTTAGATTATACACAAACTGCCTGCTTGCCTTGCTTCACTCTCACGGAGGTTTTCAGTAGTCTTATTTTGAAGAGTGAGGCATTTACCATCTTTGCTATTTTTGCTCTACATAAGTAAATAAAGAAATCATACCAAAAAAAATCTTTTACTGACCTACTCAAGATGGCAATCTTTCTGCTATATCAAATGAATAACAAGTAATATGAAACACACTGTGATATCTGAATTGTAGATGGCTTTTTTTAAGTCTCTATGTTGTGAAGTAATAAAATATATGAAATATTTACCAAGAAGATACATAATCTGTATGCTGTCTCTAACCATGTGGATTCCATGTAACTTGGTCTATACATGAGGTTATTTTTTTTTGTAACCGATTCATTTATTGTTTTAACTATGTTAACTTGGATAACTAAACATTACCTATACAACCACTGTCCAGACATTTATCTAGAAGTAGTACCTCATAAAAAATAGTTTCTTCCCATTTATAACATTGAAGTGAGACAGGCACGGACTGAAGTGCAACAAAAGAAATCTGACAAATGCTTTATTCTAGCAGAATGATCAGTGGATTGTCTACATTTACTGCTCTGTTTCTAACACTTACACTTTACAATCAATCTGAAGAAATCCCCCAAAAAGTTTATTTAATATCAGATGTACATTGCTGTCATGACGACTGTGTTATTGCAGTGTGAATCAGTAAGGGACACCATTTAAATGATATTATTCTTTTGAACAGGGAATATAAATCTGACAATTCTGTATAAAATCTTAACATGAACAATTTTCTTATTATAAGCCTCTCTCAACTTCACAGAAGATTAACAATAACATAGTTTTTTAAAAGGGTGTGATCCACATCTGTGTCATTAATTACAACCCAGGTAGGTCTCATTTTTCTTCACACATTTAGATACAGCACTGAAATCCTGTGGACAGGAAATGCAGTGTCAGAGTCATTAGTCTGACATGATTCTCTGTCATTAGTGCTTAAGTCCTCTCATGAGCAAACGTTAATGCTTTTACATGTATTGATTAGATGCCAACCTTCACCTGACACTGCTCCAATCACTCCACTTTTATTAGAGATATAAAGTCAAACAGAAGGAATGATGCTCAACTGTATCTGACAGGTATTCGTTGCTCACACCAAATGCATAATCAGACCTTACAACTGGGATTTCTAGACATGTGGCCCAGGGCCAGGAGGCTTGCTGAGCTCACATCTTATCCCTGTCTTCCTCCATCTCTCTTGGCATCTTATTTGCTTATGCCTGCAGAAAACATTCCAGCAAAACACACACACATACGCAAACACACAAAACCACATACCCCCCACACCCTCCCATACACATAAAGATACACATAGACACATATATAACCACCCCACACACATGTATGACCACCCACCCACTGCCACATGCATACAGATGCAGAGAGATACACACACAAACACATACACACACACACACACACACACACACACACACACACACACACACACACACACACACACGCACCATGCTTCTCAATTTCTGGGCATTATAAATTATTACACTGACTCTGAAAATCAGGTGAGGTGATTGAAAAGAAGAGCACTTTCTGTTTTTTTTAAGAAAAGACTGTTTCCACATACTTGACCCTATATAGTTATTGATAATCAGCCTTTGCAGTCACATAAATCAATTAGATAATAATGTAGATATTTTTAAATAGGTCTGATTTTACAAAAAAATCTGTATTTCTAAGAGAAACAAGTGTAAATCTATGGACCAGAATTTTACTGCTATGTCTATTTGAGAGGTATCATACATGCGCGTACACACACACACACACACACACACACACACACACACACACACACACACACACACACACACACATATATGTGGTAGTTTGTGTGTGTGTGTGTGTGTGTGTGTGTGTGTGTGTGTGTGTGTGTGTGTGTGTGTGTGATAATATCATGAATGACTTACATGTAAAATGGCTGAAACAAAATACATTGAAGAGAACATGTCAACCTTTCATAATACCAGCAAAACAAATAAAGAAAAACCTTGAAATTGAAAAAAGAAACACATTTCCTTTTCTGATGTGCAGACCATAACCCTACCAAGTTTCATCTCAATTTGTTGTAATAATGCTGGTGTTATGGAAAGCATTTTTTTTTATTTATTAAGCTAAGATACATTGTTAAAGTTAGGGGCAGCACACATTATTGAGGTAGTGTTTGCTGTTTTTTTTTTTTTTTTTTTTTAAGCTAAGATGCATTGTTAAGGTTAGGGTAAAGACGAGATTAGGGGTAGCATTCATTATTAAGGTGGTATTGGCTTTCCCCATACTATATGTTTTTTTTATGTACCAGCAGCTCTTTTATAGTGTGATACAAATCACGACTACCATCTTATTTTACATATAAAAAAAAACATAATTTGATATAGATTAAAAAGATGTAAGATAATTTTTTGAAAACAATAGCCATCTCTGCTGGCTTATTTACAAGAGTACTTTGGTGTATTAAGAGACAAGTCAGTCTGCTTAAATAAATCTTGAAGTTTACATATGCATATATATATATATATATATATATATATATATATATATATATATATATATATATATATATATATATATATATATATATATTTTATTTTTTTTTTCTTATTGAATTGCCATCCTGTATTCATAGAAAGTTATATTTTTGGTGAGATCATATTTCCTTTATTTATTACATGAACTGGGATGTTTCATAAATACCCTAAATATATGCTTTCCCTATTTCCATAATTAGATTGTCAAGTCTTGCATTCCACCAGCATGAACATTTTAAAAATGTGTTTTTTTAAACATCAGTGCCTATGACTATGAATGCTATATCCATATGCAGGAGCAGTCTTGAGTTAATTCCCAGGGCTTCTTTTTGTTTATTGCATGAACCACACAGCAATGCCAGACTAAGCCTGGCATCACTCCAACATCACTCCATGTGGATCAGGTTAAAATACTATTTTTTTTTTTGCAATTTTTATTTATTTATCTGCTTTTTTTAATTTGTTTATTTTAACAAATCAATCACTGTGCTTGCCACAAGGACAACTTTATCTCGAGTATCTCACTGTAGACCCCAGTCTGTACATTTTACTGAAATGTCAGTATCTTTTCAATTTATTTAATACATAATCATAAACCTTAATACAACTGGATGTAACAGGATCTCATAAAATGATAAACGAAGTTAGCACATGGTCAGATGTTCCAAGTTGTTCACAAGCATGGATGTTGTTAATAGTGCAATTTCTATTGGTAAATACTAAATCACAGGCCTATGCGTAGAAACTTCCCATCTGTCTTCAGTTCTTCATTAAGATGAGATCTAGAAATTCTGATCCATAATAGAATGTGTGTAAGTATTTCAGTTAATCCTTAGATAATAAAAAAAGTCACTTAGTAAGACAATAGGCATGTTAAAATGGTCTGTCAATGCATCAAAAAATCTAACATTCATCTCATTCGTCATATTAGATATATATTAACAGAAATTTACCTGTAATCTAGAAATATTTGCCATGTACATTTAAGACAATAATCCAAATGTCAGTATCAGAGTCATTATGAATAGGCCTCCCAGTAATAGTCAAACAGAGAAATACTGCTACTCTTTCACCTGATCTGTACATCCATAAATGCACAAAATCACTACAGTTGTTATGCTGAATATGTATAGCACTCCAAATCTTTGTAACAACAGCTACTTTATAATCTTAAGTATTAAAGCTTCCAAATTACCATGTTTACAAATGAAATCTCAGCTCTCTCTCTCTCTCTCTATATATATATATATATATATATATATATATATATATAAAACTTTCACAATGGAATATGCCAGGATCAATACCTTTTTTGACCGAACTGATACTTAATACAGCTGAACAGATGTGCCTTTGTATATGCATAGTCGATAATATTTTATTCCTATCAGTTCTGTACAGATCATTTTAATAATCTTTCATTACTTGACATTTCAATAACATAATATGAAGTTGACTTATGCTAACTTTGAATTTACGTAATACTAATTCTGGTTATAATAAGTTAGAATTTATATTACTATGTTAAAACACTATTTCAAGATTTGGGGTATTCAGGTCTCAGACAAGGTTAGACCAATTATCTAAGTCAGATATCTGTTTAGCATTCACAGCATACATATCAGTCAATGAGTATTACTTCGGTAACCTTGTCTTCAATAACTATAATTATTTTCCTTTTTTATATGAATAAGCTCAAAAACAAATGTCTGCTATATTTTCAAGAAGAACCTTTTTAGAATTCAAGGCATTAGAATAAGTTACTACATCAGTTACAATCGAAGTACTACAGTTTCTCTTCCTCAATAAATAGTCTACTCCTTCACCAACCCTCATATGTGCCTCCTCCTTTATCTACTTCTACATTCTCCCTCTCACAGAAAACAGCCGCTCTTTATGTTTCTCTCCAGCGTTCTCTCTTTCTTCATAAATGATTCCTGATAGATACTTTCTTCCTAGTTTGCATTCTTTCCACAAAATTTGGCTTACTCTGTCCTAGTGCCTTAAGTATGCCATTAGAAATTATGCATGAGAGCTGAATTAAATTGCACTGCTTAGGCCTTATTATTATAAATGTGTTTATGCTTTTCTAAACTATTTGTAACAGTATATGAAATTGTATTATAGTGCAGGATTTGTTTTACTTTTTACTATGTATTATGTTGTATCTTGTATTTTTGAAACTATTCTCCCAGGCCTGCACTGAAAAGGGAGACTCATATGTTTATAGGTGTTTACTAGGCTAATGACCACAAGGGCCTTTTTAAGCCTAGAAATGCATCCCAAATCTCTGACAAGTTATGATACCCTTGATAAGTGTAAGCATGGGCCTAGGAGAGGAACCATTTACAGGTTACCTGTGTCCATTAGAGATATAGGTGCCAGACCAGGGATTAATTTCTGGTTTTCCATCCAGTTGTCCAAGTTGCACTTGAATTGGGTCAGGGAGAAAGTCTGCTTCACATGGATGGGGAGCCTGTTCCATAGATGGGGTAGGTGTGGGATATATACCTGTCCAGCAGGCCCTATTTATATCACAGTCAACATGTAAGTTTTTAGAATGGGTAATTCTGGTGCTGTTTGTTTTGTGGATATGCAGAAGGTCCATTAGAGTGGGGTCTGACTGTGCCCTTTATGCCAGGCATAGATCTCCCCTCAAAAGCCTGTAGGAGACAGAATACAGGGATACAGCCTTGAGGTGGTCTGCATCAGACATTTTGCTTACACTCTATATTCTTTTAGTGAGAAGCCTCTGTGGCCATTCCAGTTGTTGGATATGCCTGGTTAGGCACATACCATGGGGCATTGTACTCAATGATAGGTCTGATGAATGCCGCATACATTGGAACAATGACTTCCTTGGACTTAAATGCCATACCTTTGTTTATAAGTTGTGCAACATAGAATTATTTCCTCACCACTGTAGAGACATGATAGTCAATGGCTATATTACTATCTATGTGTATCCCTAAGTCCCTGACTACTGGGTCAACTCTAAGGGGTTTGTTTTCAATATGATAGTTACCAGGGATGGATGACCTCCCAAAGGATACTATTGTTAATTTTTTGGCATTTAGTTTTAGTCCATGGCTCTGACACCCGCTGTTTGTCTGTGTCAGTCCCTTCTAGAGAACATTTGTGTCAGTGTGAGATTCAATGACAGCTCCTAATTTGAAAATCATCTGCAAATTTAGTCAGCCAGAGACCACTGACATTGGTCTTGACTTCTGAGAAGTAAATGCCAAAAGGAGCAGTCCATGAATTGATCCCAGAGGGACTCCACTTGTGACTGGCCTCTTTGCAGAGATGGATTACCCAATTCTAACTTCCTGGGTACTATCTCTGAGCCAGTTGGTTATCCACCGGGTGAGATACGGGTTTGTACCTAACCTCTTGAGTTTGTCAACAATGCCCCAGTGGATTATTGTGTCAAATGCCTTGGCCAGGTCATGGTAGGCAGTATGAATGATTTTTGCCTTTATCCATTGCTTTGGTGACGTTCTCAAAGAAGTCCACTAGGTTGAGTAGGCATGATTTGCCCTTGATGAAAGCAAACTGAGTTGGGTTCAGTGTCTGGAGGTTTACTATATCTCTATTGATCATCTCCATGATAATTCTTTCCATGGCTTTACATTTAAGACTAGTGAGACTTATGGGTCTGTAGTTTCCAGGGTCTGTAGATGGCCCACCTTTGTGCAGAGGGATGACTGTTGCCTTTCTCCATTTATGATACACGAAGCCTGTTTGGAGGCTACAGTTAAACAGTAATTCCAGAGGACCTGATAGGTCATGTTCCATGCTATTTAATCCCGGGATATTGTCTGGGTCCATTAATGCAGTGTTCTTGGTCTTAGAGAGAGCATTAAGGACCTTTTCCCTAATGATAGTAAGGGGAGTTAGATGTGATGGTATTTCCTGAGGGAAGGTTCAGAGGGAAAGAGGGGTAAAATTGGAGCTGAATTTATCAGCCAGGAGGTTTGCTATATCTTCTGGCTCAGTATAGGTGGCTCCATTCACAATGAACTCTGCACACAATTGTGCATTGCCTTTGAGGTTGCGGACATAGCTAAAGAATGCTTTGTGGTTGTTCTTGGCCTAGGAGGCCAAACTTACCTCAAATTTAGCTTTGGTAGACTTTAGTTGTCCTCTGAGTTGTTTCTTTAGTTTGATGAGAGTGCTTTTATCCTGCTGGGTACTGCATCTCCTAATTTTTGCCATGATTGTCTTCCTCCAGTTATACAGCCAACTGATTTTGTGTTTCCACTAGGGTGGCTTGTTTTTTGAGTTAGTTCTGTACTTCTTCCTGGTGGCTACAATTGCCTTTATGCAGCTGTTAACATGCTTGTATAGGGTTTCTGTGAGCAGTTCTTCATAGACAGCAGTGTTCTCAGGGTTTATGGGGGCTTGACATTTTGCCAGGTTCTCACTTAATAGCAGGAGGTTAGCCTTAGAATTGTTCCTGAATATTCCAGGTTTAGCTGAGTTCCAGGTTTTATTTTCACTTCAAAGGAGACCATTTTGTGGTCTTACCTTACCAGGGAAGGCATTACAGTAGGGTGTGTGTGCAGCAGTCTCCCATATTAGTGAGGACCAGATCCAGAATGGTTGTGCCCCTGGTTGGTGTATTGACTATCTGGTCCGGGGAGCTTGTGTTTACAAAATCTAAGAAACTCGGTGCATGTACATTTGGTGTCGTATAGGATTCCCAGTTAATAGTGGGGTAATTAAAGTCACCCATAAATATGGTATTGGGTTGGATGATTAGTGTTTATAGTAAGTTGGGGCCTATAGCTTGCAAGGAAGTGATATTGGATTTTGCCTATGCTGAATTGAACATGGAGCAGCTCAAATGCATTGTCCTGTCCGACCAGCCTTGAAGTATATTTATTTTTGATGTAAATAGAGAGACCTCCAGCTTTAGTCCCTGCCTGTGAAGTAGCTGGCCTAAATGTGTGGAAGGCATTATAACCTTGCGCTGTTGGTGTGCTGTCCGCAGCTTTAAAGTATGTCTCAGTGACCGCACAGACTCCAGCATTCTCTAGGGTAAAGAGAGCTTCTAGGCAGTGGAGTTTTTTGTTTAACTCAGTACCTAGGTGGAATTTCTCAATCAACAAAATCAATCAATCTGTCAACCAATAATTCAATAAACAAATGAAACAATATCAGCTGCTTGTTTCATCCTTAAAGACTTTATCATAAGTCAAACAACAACAATGGTCTTGGGTCTGTGACTCATCATCAAAGTGCACTAAAGCAATATGCAGTATAATATGACTGTTGCCACAACTCTTGAAAGTGCAGGACTTTCGCATTTTCATCTTGATGTACATGGTATGCATTCTGCATTTGCTTGTTTGTTAAGTTACAAAGACATGCGTCTGGAGCATTTCTCCCCGGGCCTCCACTGAAAATTGGCTTTGTTCCAAGTTGGACTTTCCCAGTTAACAAATGTTAAATAAATAAAATAAAAAAATAAAAATAAAATTATGTTCTTTTGTTAGGGCTTTCAACTGTTACTTAAAGCCATCAAAATAATTACACTAAAAACACCTGGTACAGTAATGACAAACCATCTCTTACTGTTCCTAAAAAAATATTACATTTAGAACATTTAAACAATGCACACATTTGTATTACTGCATTAATATAAACAATGGTAAACCTGTCCATCATTGTGTACAACAAGAAAGATATCTCAGCAAACACTAGTGAGTTATTTATGAGTCATAGCTTTGTTAATTAGCCTCAGATCACCTTAATGTGTCTCACTAAAGGATAAAAATGTCCTGGAGTCTACTTACTATTTAATTTGTTTGTGTGTTAAGAAAAAACAATGCTCGCTGTTTGGGTCTCAGAGTGTAACAATGATTTTCTTATGCAGCTGTTATTTTACTGTCTTGGCTTTATACAAACTGCTTAAGCTTGCAGACATAATTTAAATTGCAAGCTGCAGTACATATGATCTGGTGTCTCCCTTTTTCCTTATATTATATAGTCTTCCTACGCAAACCAACTAAAAGACTTTAATCGTTTCTCCCTCCAAGGATGAAAGCTCACTGCTAGAATCCCCTCTAGCCCATGACGGTCCCATTTAGAATGCACAAATGCATGTTTATATATTTTATTTTAAAGGTTAGTAGCAGTATAAGGGGAAATATTTTCGAGCCCAGTTATTTTTTAATCTTTAAGTACTCTTTTGATAACCCCTTTATTAGGGGGATTTTATCTTTCTTTTCTTCAGTTCAGGTGCCTTTACTGTCCTTGTGTAATTGTTCCTTCTCTTTTCTGCCCTTTTAGAATATTTGAGCAGGAGACTGATATATGTGTCCATCACATAAGAGGCAATTCCAGGATATTTACTGTACTTATTCCTATGGCATGGACTGGAACAACTTATTTGTATTCGTGTACTAACTCCTATTATTTAATAAACGTGTGTTCCTATGTAGTAGTCATCCTGAAGTGTTTAAAATGACATAAATGTTATCTCATGATGTTCACTGTTTTATTGCATGTGGCTAGCTGCACATCTCCCTGAGGGACTACTTTTCTTCAGGAAGGAAAACTGGTCATCAGGCAATAATGCCCATACCAACCACCTCCCTTGTTCCCACGCAGGTAAGAGAGCTTGGGTCACTACAAAAGTTGAAATGTATCCATCTGTAACAATAACATGGTAACATTGTTACCACAGGAGTCTTGTTACAGTCCAAAATCAGAGATGATGTCTGTCATGACAGAGAAACTAGTATTTACACAAATAAATTCAGTTTGTTATATTCAGTTCAGCACAGGTCACGTGGGTTTCCTCCAGGTGCTCCGGTTTCCTCCCACATCCCAAAGACAAGCAGTAGGTGAATTGGACACTCTAAATTGGCCCTAGGTGTGTTTGTGTGCATGTGTGTGCCTTCTGTGGAAGGTTGGGCGCCGGGCTGGCAACTCGACACCGTAAAACTCCACTGCCAATCATGAGTGGACAGATGATCCCCTGTGGCGACCCCTAACTGAGAAAAGCCTAAAGAAGAAGAAGAAGAAGCAGAAGAAGATATTCAGTTCAGTACAGCAGCAAATCTAAGGAAAATCTATGGTGCTGGTAATGGTGGTGGAGAGGGTTGTAGACATACAGATACTTTGGGTCTCCCTATACAAAAAAGGAAAAAAAAACACTTGCTGCATCTAATGTATAGAACAAATCTAGCCCCCAACACACACACTCACACACACACACACACACACACACACACACACACACACACACACACACACACACACACATGCACACACACACACACGCATGCACGCACACACACACACACACACACACACACACACACACACACACACACACACACACACACACACACACACACACACACACACACACACACACACACACACACACACACACACACACACACTCTCTGTACTCCTTGACTGTGAAAGTTCATCTCCACTCTCATAATCAGAGGTTGTAGATCATCCAGTGTCAGGTGTTGGCACTTCAATAGTGGTGGTGCTGTAAAGAGAATCACCTGTGGACACAGCAAAGCATGGTATCCTGTTAAAGTATGATCCAGAACAGGAAACATACTTCAAAGTCAGTAGAAGGAATAGTAGTGATTGAATACCAACATTTAGACAGCATACTTTATGCAGATGGTCATTCGGCTTGAACCTCTAATGTTCTCTATAACTCAAATCAGACAGCTATAATAACATGGCCAGACAGTAATGGATCAATATGAATTATGACTACTGTTATATTTAAAGAGCTCTACACAACAGGGCCATCTTCTGTAGATAATCAATGCGCAAGGAATCATTGAACCAATGTCTAGTATGTACTGTGGGACCATGTGGAGGTCTCACTGCTTCCTATAGAGGCCAAAAACCTCCTCTGTCTGTATCAGAGGTGGCTTAACCAATAGCTCACCATCCATCAACCTAAATTCCAGTGACTGGTCTAGAGGTCTTTTTTTCTGTAGCATGAGTAATGTTCATGGCCCTAAAGTAGACCATGTTATAACTATTGTCCTAACTACTAAGAGCTTTGATGTCTGCCAGATATTTCCAGACACATTCCGGGCAGGCTTGGTCAGCAGCATCCTGATAGCCACAGAGATGGAGGGCCTGGAGTAGCACCAAATTCAAAGCTTCAGAGAACTTTGTGTTAAGGCTAGCATTTTCAGCAGACGTATCAGTGCTTTTTTTCATTAATATCCATTTAAGGCATTGTTCTGTGAGCATTGAGAACAACGGTATTAACATGGTGGCCATCAGCAGCGTAGAAGACCTCTTAAAACAGTATTGTTTCCTTTGTCAGTATTCCATGCTGCTGGTGTGTCTAATTTGTCTATCCAGTCAGTCTTAACATTCCCACAACTATGGAGACATAACTCTTGACTTTCATAGTTCAAAAGAGCTTTGCAGTGTAGCATATATTTAAGGTACAGTACAAGTGAATGGATTTATACAAACTGATAGTATAAGGCAGGCATGGATATGTTCACACGTGTACTGCAAATTTGCTGATGGGTATGTTTCATTTAACACACTAATTGCCTTATCCTTACAGTAATTCTCTGACTGTACTGATTCAATACCCCCTTAAAAGTATTAACAAAACTAGTTCAGTATGTAGCAGAATCACACAGCAGTAACAGTACCCACAGTTTAAAAAGTGAAGTTGAAAAAGTAGCTGTTACCTTATACAAGATTTTATTCCATGCCTTTAAGCAGTCAGAGCAAGCTTCATCTGTTGCAGGTTTTGGCATTGCTACTCTATCAATTCTTCCATTTTTACAATGAAATTCAGTGCCTTTCCTCAAACTTACATCTTGTAAATACAGGTGCCTGGACATGATGATTATGCAAATGTTGATTCAATGCATTTATGTTTCTGAATTGCTTTTCCTACCAACAAGCCAAACTCCATGCTGAACCTTACATGGTATAATAGATACACCTGGGTACCTGTGGCCCGTAAAGTACATGAGTGGCTCACTCTATGGCTCTGGGTGGGTATTGTGTAATTCCACATCTGAGCTAATGAAAATGTAGTCAGAGTTATGTATGTTTTATTCATAGCAGATTGACAGAAACAGGGTTATCCTGTTGCACACATTACAGTGCAATGTTCAAACGATGTAGTATACTATGTAGCCACAAACTGAAGACACCGCAGTATTTGAATCCAATTTTATTCCACAGCAACGAAAATTCCAGTTAAAAACTTCAAGTTTCCAGTTAAAAACTTCCCACTTAATGTAGGACTTCATCAGAACAAAGTTAACTTACATACCCAGCCATTATATATACATCCTGCTCCACCCATTAAACACATTCCATTAACCACCAATCAGTTATTAAAAGTAGAAGCTACATAAACTACCCATATAAATAATGACATCATTATCAAAAACATTTATACAAATTCATATTAAAATGCATGTGCAAAATTCCACAATTAAAACATGAATATTTTTACATAAATAGATAATTTTATAACTTTAAATAATTGATTGGTGGTTAAGAAATTAGTATTGTTTCAGTCTTTGAGTTAGCCAAGAGTCATCTTCTCAGCACCCACAATGTGCCTCCTTCTCTAATTCATATGGGATAACATGTATTAGTAGCATCTTTAGGTATGACTGTAATTTTTTTTTATTAAACTCGTTGCTCCTACCTACTATTGGACCTAAGTATCTTATTTTCACATTGCTGTCATTTCTACCTGCAAATCCTAATAATTTATGCCTTTGTATCTCTCTATATGTAAGACATTGTAATTACTGGGTGTAGCAGTTTCAATGACTGATACTTCTTTTGTCATTTTTTCCACAGACTACTATATCTGTCTTCTAGCATTTGTTTTTTGACCTCTTGTTAATGGGTGATCCCATGTAATATAAATGATATCATTCTCTATAATGCTTTGTGGTTTATGCTTCCAGTGCTTCTCACCTAATTCTATATTGCAGTGTTTGCACCATTGCCAGTGTAACACTCTTACCAGATTATTGTGCATTTCAGTATATACCAGATTACTATGTATTTCAGTATATACCAGATTACTGTGCATTTCAGTATATACCAGATTACTGTGCATTTCAGTATGTACCAGATTATTGTGCATTTCAGTATATACCAGATTATTGTACATTCAGTATGTACCAGTTTATTGTGCATTCAGTATGTAGCAGATTATTGTGCATTCAGTATATACCAGATTACTGTGCATTTCAGTATATACCAGATTATTGTGCATTTCAGTATATACCAGATTACTGTGTATTTCAGTATATACCAGATTGCTATACATTTCAGTATATACCAGATTACTGTGCATTTCAGTATATACCAGATTACTGTGTATTTCAGTATATACCAGATTGCTATACATTTCAGTATATACCAGATTACTGTGCATTTCAGTATGTACCAGATTATTGTGCATTTCAGTATGTACCAGATTACTGTGCATTTCAGTATATACCAGATTACTGTGCATTTCAGCATATACCAGATTATTGTGCATTCAGTATATACCAGATTATTGTGCATTTCAGTATATACCAGATTGCTATGCATTTCAGTATATACCAGATTACTGTGCATTTCAGTATGTACCAGATTATTGTGCATTTCAGTATATACCAGATTACTGTGCATTTCAGTATGTACCAGATTATTGTGCATTTCAGTATATACCAGATTGCTATGCATTTCAGTATATACCAGATTACTGTGCATTTCAGTATGTACCAGATTATTGTGCATTTCAGTATATACCAGATTACTGTGCATTTCAGTATATACCAGATTATTGTGCATTTCAGTATATACCAGATTACTGTGCATTTCAGTATGTACCAGATTATTGTGCATTTCAGTATATACCAGATTACTGTGCATTTCAGTATGTACCAGATTATTGTGCATTTCAGTATATACCAGATTATTGTGCATTTCGGTATATACCAGATTATTGTGCATTTCAGTATGTACCAGATTATTGTGCATTTCAGTATATACCAGATTACTGTGCATTTCAGTATATACCAGATTATTGTGCATTTCAGTATATACCAGATTACTGTGCATTCAGTATGTACCAGATTACTGTGCATTTCAGTATATACCAGATTGCTATGCATTTCAGTATATACCAGATTATTGTGCATTTCAGTATATACCAGATTATTGTGCATTCAGTATGTACCAGATTATTGTGCATTTCAGTATATACCAGATTACTGTGCATTTCAGTATATACCAGATTATTGTGCATTTCAGTATATACCAGATTATTGTGCATTTCAGTATATACCAGATTATTGTGCATTCAGTATGTACCAGATTATTGTGCATTTCAGTATATACCAGATTATTGTGCATTTCAGTATATACCAGATTAATGTGCATTTCAGTATGTACCAGATTACTGTGCATTTCAGTATACAGACTCTCTGCCATGTGTGTATCAAAGCAACAAGATGTGTGAATGTTTCCTCTTCTTTTTTAAGAATCTGCTTTTGTCTGCATTTCCCATATGTTCAATGAACTTCGTAAACCAATGCATGTGTAGTCCACTATACTGAGATACCATTATTAGTCTTAAACCTTTTTGGTTTCAATTAACCTCTCCTTAACTATTTTTGTACCAGATCTTGGTCAACATGTGGTTTGATTGAGGAGATCTCTTGTAACTGTCACTAAATTTGAGGATTCCTAGTTTTCTTTCCTTCTCGTCTGATCCTATTACTTATATACTTTCTTTTATTTTTGTCATATTCAGTTGTTGTCTGATTTTTGGAAAGGGTGTCATCTTAGTTTTTTTTCTTCATGTTTTAAAACTTTCACTATGTTTGGATCTAGTAACTTCAGCAGATATGTATGCAGTCCCATAATTGTAGAACTATACATGTTATCAGTTTTGAGGAGGCCCATTACCTCCTTAAGAATGAGGAATATATAATCTTGGTATACAATAATTTTATATATCATTTGTCATGTTCCATTTCAATAAACAAACAACACACCAAAGTAGACCTTTGCCAACCTTTTATTGAATGAATAACAAACATAACTTATTGCATTATAACTTTATTCTTTAGTGCATTATTTGAATTTGTTTGTTAATCACAAGAAAACATCTTTTAACCACACAGCAGGGCAGCATACCCCCGGTCATCCTGCCGGAATAAGCAGCATACTCACCCCCACTCACTTATTCTTAAACATCAAGCAGCATCCAACTGCTCACTTTCAACCCAAAGTCCTTACATCCACCAAAACACCACAGGGGGAAGCAATGTCCAACCACACACCACAGGGGGAAACATCCAACCCGAGGGGGAAGCAATGTCCAGCCACATACCACAGGAGGAAGCAGCATCCAACCACTCACCACAGGGGGAAGCAACGTCCAAACACACACCACAGGGGGAAGCAGCATCCAACTGCTCACTTTTAACCCAAAATCCTTACATCCATCCAAACACCACAGGAGGAAGCAACGTCCAACCACTCACTTTCACCCCCAAACCTCATTACACCAAACAAAACACCAGAGGGTGAACAGAAGAGGGACAAGCCAGCACCTCTTCTCTGCTCACCAACCTGTCTCAGGCTATTCCCCCTCACCTAATACCAGCTTTCCACCAAATCCTCCAAAAATAAACTGTAGTTCAAATTAAACAACTCTAATCCAAAATTGTACAGGTGTGTGTACCCCATCTTCTCTGAATCACATGGGATCCCTGTCAGCAAACTCCTTATGCTCTATCATCTGTATGCTCACTGCCTCCAGCCATCTCATCAGCCTAAAGTTAACAAATCGCTGTGCTTACTAATCGAAGACAAAAAGGCATTCAAGACCAGCACCCTCTTAATGATCTCAGTCGAACTACTATCTTTTGCTAAATCCAAGGCTCTACCCATCTGAAAAGAATGGTTTGAAAACCGCTCACCCACCAAACCCATACAGCGGAGCACACTTTTTATTACCTTTATCAACTGACCTCCCATTATCGCCTTCCCCCCTTAGATCAGAAAACTAGATCATGTGAACTCCCCTTATGAGATGCTATGAATTTCCTAGTCGAGATCACCTGACACATCTGCTTGCAACTATCTTTACCCAAAACTGTTTGCATGCCCCTCCCTACCTGATCCATTTTAGATTTCCACAAACAAATGTGTACTTCCCCAGGCAGTATCATGACATCCTCCCAAACTAATGAGCCCGACAACTCAGACACTCTAAAAGACCTGAAATACATCCATAAGCTCAATGTCACCCATAAAACATAATCAACTGAATCCCTACTCACCAAAGCTAGGCTCCGTAATAAAAGCTTCAAATCTTGCCTTGCCACTGGCCAATGTTTATCCTTATTCAAGCCATCCGTCCTACCCCATCCTTTCAACATAAGCCCAGCTGTCCAGGATTTTGTGAAATCATGCAACCTTGCCACAAGAGCAAATATACTGATTGCAGTCAAGGCCACCTTAACCAACTGCACTACCCTACCCTGTAGATGAGCCCAACCATATGCCCTCCTGGTAGATGCTGCCCAGGACTGCTCCACCAATCTCCTGGTCACTGCAACCCAACCCTCCACACCTCGTCTGGCACTGCCTCTGGTTCCTTTGCTGCCATCAGAGCTAACTTCCAAAACCTGGAAAACTGAAGGCGAGACAAACTGTCAGCAGTCCCATTCCTAGAACCTAGCACATGCACACCTGTAAAAGAAAAGTTAATCAGCAAACTCTGTAAACCTAACTTACATAAAACTAGTAGTAACTGGTCAGACTTAGCCGTTTTCACCTATAAAACCAGAACCAATTTACTATTGTCTGAATTAATTCACTCCCCCCAGTATAACTCTTTTGAGTGTGTGCATTTAACTCGCAGTGGGTGTGGCTTGAGCCTTTAAAAAATGAAGTTAGCACCTTGCAGTTATAACAAATACTCATTGACAGAGGTCAAATATCAACACAATTGTGTTTGCCAACATGTATGCTTCAGCTTAAAATATTTTGATACTTTTTGTAGCATGGTTTTGTAATTATTAATGCAAATATGAACAAGAAATATTTGACACTGACAGGTGCAGTAGGAGTTAACTGCAGAAATGCCTGGAGGCGCACTCTGCTGTAATGAGTTAAATATAACCCTCTTTCCCCTCAATCATTTCTGCCAAACCACAGATGCAGCTCAAATCAACTTTAACTCTAAAAAAGCAACATGCTTCTTCAAATAATTCTTCCACTTCAGCCACATAAACTGAAAACCAGTCACCCCCCCAAAAAAACAACCCTAATACCCAATACCCCTGCCACATCTGTAAATTACTGCAAATACCATTGACCAACCCACTCTGACTGCCAAAAGGATACTCCATTAAATTGCTCTAAAAATGTCAACCAAAGAGTTAAATCATCCAGTGTCAACTTACAGACCTACAAAAAGTATGACCAGGGTGAACAGCCCAACATGCACAATTCTTCAGAAGCCCTAAAAGCTCCATGACATCCTTAACCCTAACCATATCCCTAGCCATCACCCAGGCTATCTTCTCTTTCAAATGAGTTATATTTTCTCTTTTGTTAAACAAAACAATCTGCATTCCACATCCACCAAAAAATCTAATGACCTCACTGCACCTTCCAGTTTCTGTCTAGCTAATGGGACCCCCAGTTCTTAGCACATCCCCACAAACTCCCACATGCCCACCAGAGCTCCCTCACTCCCTTCACCCACTAAGAGGAAGTCATCCAAGTAATGAACTGCCCTTTGAGTGTCCACCCGCTGCTGCCAAATCCACTGTAAAGCCACACTAAACTTCTGGAAAGTAGCACAGGCTATGGAACATCCCATTGCCATGCCCAACAGTGGCCAGTCCTCCTCCCATACTGGTAAAAGTTGGAAAGCAGATACAATATCCACCTTCACCAACCACTGATCTTTTAATCCCCTAATGACATGCACCATGTTGTCCAATGATGCATAACTCACCTTAACCTTTTCTATTAAAATAACATCATTTACGGAGTTTCTCTCTGGGTAATCCAAATGATGAATCATCTGAAATTCACCCACCTTCTTTTTAAGCACAAAGCTCAATAGCAAAACCCTAAAACTGTCAAAAGTGGGTCTATCAAAAGGAACCAGTAACCTACCCGCCTGATGCTTCTTCTCCACCAAATCTTCTTAAATATCTTCCCCCCCCTGCACTGATCTCAACTTCTTACCAATTGTTCCATCCCCTGCCGACTTTGATTTAATAGAACATCCCCTAGAAAATCCCTCAATTAGCTCTTCCACCATTGCTTCTGCTGGATATTGCTGTAGTATGACCCATAACACAGTATCATCTAGGCTTGCATACATCCTTCTTGCAGGGTTTATCGTCCCCAAATAGGTGGCAGCACCTCTATCATTAACACTGACATCTGCTTCTCATGCAGTCACCTCCTCACCTGTTCCAGTAGCAGCAGCAGGCACACCAGCCAGCCCTGCAGTGGATGCTGATGCTGTTATGCCTCCCAGTAGCAGTTCAAGTGGAGGTAACAACTTTGTAACCCACTGGGAGCCTGTGAATATCATCATGGAATTTATAGCCTGGAGACACCCATATTGGTCATCTGAGAACCTCTTCCTGTGGCATGTTGAGTTTCATCCTTACCCTGCACAGGCTCTATCACCTAAGTCAGGGCCCAGTGGTGAGGGATCCTGGGGGTGGGGTGTGGTTAATCTCCCACTCTACTGTGATTGGCAGATATAGGGATCGGCATGGTAGCTATGCAATCTCCATTCTATCGTGCATTCTAGTGATATCCTCCCTTTGAGTCTATTCCCACTTTTATTTGTTGTGTAGTTCTTCCCTTCACCACTATCTTCCCTCCGTGTGCTTAATGTCTCCTTCTCCAGTGTCTTCCTCCTCCTCTCTCATTATGTCACTACTTCCTCTGTCAGTCTTGTCTATGCTCTGTTTGTTTCTGTACCCCTGCAACCTACTTAGCACTTCCCTTACTCTCTTCTTCAACTGACCTTTTCTTCAGTTATATAAAATAGACACATGGCCCACAGAAAAAATATCCCACCTCTAATATGCTCATTGTTTAGGTTTTCACATGATGTTCTATCCTCTGTTTGGATCCCCCTTTTCATCAGTTTCTTATATTTCCATTTCCACACTTTAATTTGTTTGGAAAACAGATGAGCACACCTCCATAATGGCCACGTAAGGCTTCCACATGACCCTGCATGCATGATTGTGCAGACCCTCTTTGAACAATGTTCACTGCTGTTCCTTCTGTTTCACTGTGGTCATACCTAATATTATGTAGTTGTAATGCAAACTACGTTGCAGCAAAGCGCATGATATATAATAAGATCACCTTCTCATTCTGATTTCTCCTGATCTTCATTAATAATGTGCTCTAAGCCTCATCATGCAAACATGGTAAACAGTGGTGGACTGGCCACAACACAGCCATGACCCCAGTGTTCTTGTATCCCAGCCAATGTATTTTAAAAATCTGGAAAGCTAGCCAGCTGCAAGGGTGGATTAGTTTTTACATGCAGTCTGTAGAATATAAACAAAGTAGACAAAGTCCACAGAGAAATAAGTTTTGAAGACATTTGGAGCAATATTAAAATGATTTGCCACTTTATATCTTTTCTGTTTTATTTTTCATTTACACAGAGATAAATTTGCATTGTTTTTCAAAAAAATATTGCCTGCCTACCAAACAACAGTAAGCATGAAGCAAAGGACCTTAATAACTTATGCATTAGATGGCAACTGTATAGTTAATGCTCTCAGTGATGTGACTAAATGTCTGAATATTTTTTTATCTGTCCAAACAGATAATATTCAGTGATAAACATCTGCATATCCCCTAAATTACATATGCACACATCCCCCACACACACACACATATGCACACATCACACACACACACACACACACACACACACACACACACACCCACACACACACACACACATGTATATTTGGGAAAAAAGACAACTTCTGAAGTAAAATTATTTGATTGCATCCTTTTAGATTGTTGTCACTGCAGATGCCATTTTAAAATGGCTGTTATAACAAAGAAGTAAATAAAGAGAAAAATGAAATTGCTTTCTAAGCTTGTCACTGAAAACTTTTATAGTTGCTTATATCAGCATCTATGTCACTTGTAGATTAATAGTTCATATTAGAGATATATCCCTAGACAATGAATAAACTATGGAACATAGAGTAAAAGGCAATGTATATCTATTTCTTTGATACTTTAAAGTAATATTGTCTTTTTTTAACTTGCTTTTCACCACTAATAATTTATCTTCATAGGATGATGCAAATATTGTTCAAACATTAGGGATATCTTGATCTTTTATGTGAGGCAAAGGCAAGTGTTCAGTCCTAAACTATTGCTTCTACCCCCAGAATTTCAAACTTGAAGGTTAATGGAAGGTCACAGAAAAACAATAGAAAGTCCGTGCATCTTTTATATTTTTTCCCGATTAAACATTGTTTTATTCCATGTTTGATTTATTCTTTGAATTTAAATGCACACTTAAACATGTTCCCCTAGTAAGTTGTACATTTTTTTTCCTGGCTTTTTTCTACCATTCAATGTCATGCATTCTGTGACGGTATCAAGGGTACAACCCCATCAAGACAAAGAAGAAATAACAAAAAGAGATGAAATATTGAAAACGAAATTGAATTCTTATTGAGCTGAGCTCAAGAATGAAGACTAAAACCTATTTGCTTATCTGCACTGTGTCTTTCTGCCTTAATTTGAGACAAACTAAACTCTTGGAGTTATGCCCTCCATAGTATTTAGATGTCACATTTTTCAACTTAAATCTTGGCTAGAAAATTAATGCATAGGTTTCACAGACAAAAGCTTCTTCTAATAAACCAGTGCACAAAGCTGTAAAGTAGGAAAGGGAAGGTAGGAAACAAACACTTTCTACATATATGATGGCAGCTTTCAAAATACATGAAGCACCGTGTATCTAATACAATTTTCAAAGCTTTAGTCTTTGGGCCATATTTGGAGGAAAGTGTGTGTGTGTGTGTGTGTGTGTGTGTGTGTGTGTGTGTGTGTGTGTGTGTGTGTGTGCGCGTGTGTGTGTGTGTGTGTGTGTGTGTGTGTGTGTGTGTGTGTGTGTGTGTGTGTGTGTGTGTCTGTGTGTGTGTGTGTGTTTGTTTCTGCTGTGTAGGTAGCCTTACTTTTTGCATATCACAAAACCAGAACAAGGGGATCACAGATGCCTTTCTTAGAGAAAAAAAGTAAAATTAAAAGTTCAAGTAGGCTAAGAAACATGAACATGATGAAGATTACAGCTTTGTTCAAAGCCAGAGGCTATGAATGAAACACTATGATGTTCTTCACTGTTATCCATATTTTGCAACAAAGTCATCACTCTGATCAAAAGCTTGCAAAAGATAAATACTTTATGCCTGTGAAATAATGATGGAAGAATTCTCATGCTTAGTTTTTCAGCATGTGAAACACAAACTGTTTCTCAGGTTGAGACCCCAGGGGGACTACTGGAGAGTTATTCATATAGCTACAGACATTATTTAAAGCTTTTTGTCAGTCAGGCAGGTATTTTGTAAGGAGCAGCCTACATTCATTAGTTTCTCTGTAGTTTATCTTATGAATATCAGCCAAGTAACTAGTGAACAGTGGAAATCTGTCAATAAATACTGTTCTTAAATAGTGAAACATAAGGAAACTGCAGACGAACTGAGTGTGAAATAATGAAGTAAGGAATGCGGACTTCAAAATTGTTCTCCCTTATTTATTTCTGCTTAGACGATAGGACTATATGCTGATGATAAACTAAATGCAATCAAACATTTATTTATTTATTTATGTATACCTTTGTTCATTTGTTTATTCATGCTTTGTTGACTGAGTTAGTCCCAGGAAAGGAACAGCATGCATGTCATCAGAGTGCTCATCATATACTTTATTCCTATAACGATTTTATCTGAAGACTCTCAAATTCCATAAATGCTTCTACACAGATTTCTTATTTTCATTTTCCCATTTAGCACACATGATATACCTAAATAGTCTTAGTATGTTGTTGTGTCTTTTGGCTTTTCCCGGTTAGGGGTCACCACAGCGGAACTCTGGTCCGCTAATGATTGGCAGTAGATTTTTACGTGCTGAGTTGCTGGCCCTGATGCACAATCTTCAACTAATTGAATATTATTAATATTGTATAGCTCCTAATTAAAATCACCCTCCTTTAGAACATGATCCCCCTGTACTCACTGCACTTTCTGCTGTAACACCTACTATTAGAAACTGAGACAACTCTGAGATGTTTCTAAGGTAGTAGAACTCAAATGGCCTTACCATATTGAATTGCTAGCAGGGGATTTATATCTGAAAGTTATGATTAACATATTCGTCAAGGAAAATTAAATTCAGTTTCTACTTTATGGATTAAAATAATAACTTTATTGAAAAGTTAGCTTCTAACGAAATAAGCTGAGGAGTCTTGTTTGGCAGCTTCTTATTTAAAAATACTGGAATAATGAAAAAGATGCAAAGTGAAAAGAAAGAAATGATAAGCCTGGAGTTCTGCAGCTTTTTCTATGAAATAACATGCCCTGGAACCGTAAAAGAATGAGGTAAAGGACATGGAATCTGAATTAGCCCAAAGTGTGTTTTATGAATAAGAAGATGACTGGGAGTGTTTGGCTGTGCAAGAGTGCATTCTTGCATATATAGCAGTAGATGAGCAAATGTGACTTAAGTCCTTTTGTAACTATGTTTATGAGTGATTATGAAAGAATGTTTGGGTGTGCACGTGTGTGTGTGTGTGTGTGTGTGTGTGTGTGTGTGTGTGTGTGTGTGTGTGTGTGTGTGTGTGCTGAGAAGCAAAGCAAGCTTTTATAGTTCACTAATTAATTATAAACCTCACTGCCTAAGAAATTTGTCCTGTATTACTGTTAAGTAAAAGCAGTGCACTAGTGCAGTAGATGCCACAGATACTATAACAATAATATCTATTTTTTTTTAATTTTATTAGATTGCTGAAGCTTTACTATCTGGACCTTCCCTACAAATGTGCCTTCCCATTTGGAGTATCTAGGTTAATTAATATAACAGTTAAAAATGACAACAGGAAGAAACCCAGTAAGTGGGCAACTTAGTAGTCAGGAACCATGAAAATAGAAAAGATGGGGATATCATATGAAAAATTCTGCCATTGTGTTTTTGGGAAAGAGAAAGTTTAGGGTATAAAAAATGATAAAGCAGAGAACTCAATGACGGATTATTTGATGACTCTGGCAACTATAAGAAAATGTCATGAAAGCTGCTTGTCTGCGAGTATTATAATGATCTGATCTGGCAGATCATCATTAAACCAGTAAAAGACAATACTACTGAGACCAAAATATGGAAGGTAGTAAAGTACGGGATAAAGAAAGAAATGCCTTTAAAATGTCAACAGCCACTTCCCTTATCTGCTCCTCCGGTTAATGCATTATTAAAGAACACAAAGGCAGTGGTAATGGTGTGACCTTCATGAAAACTTAATTACAAATCTGCAATCTTTAAATACTCAGTTACTATACTGCCTAGGATGATATGTCTATGTTGATTATAACAAGAGGGATTTCTGACTACAGAGAGATATAATGGTCCCTATTTTCCAGTGTTTTCCAATGTTGTAAAAAATATTCCTTTTCAAAAAACACATTATACTATATGTTGACATGGATGCTTTACAAAATGTAACATGAAGCTCATTTGCTTTGGTAGTTTTCTAAATATCTTGTCTATCATTTTCTTATAATGTAAGTTTCAAAAAGAGTTACTCAGCAGTTAGGAACAGCAGCTGAGCCATTTACATATTAAAGTAAGGCTAGGAGTTATGTGAACTGTGTAAGTAAAGCAATACTCTGAGGATAAGTTATTCTCATAGAAATGGAAAGCAACAGAAGGTAAGTGTTTTGGTGTATCTTCTAATATATTACATGCCCTTCAAAAACAACTTGTTAGCTTTGAAAAGCTTATTTTCTCCACATTTGAAACATGGCTATCTGACCTACCTTATTAGTTTCACAACTGTCATTATTAGAGTAGTTAAAGCATGTATTTAATTTCATTTATTAAAGTAAATCTCTTAAGCTTAAACATGTACATGACTAAATCCCAATGATTAAAAGAATATATACATTACTTAAAAGTGCAGTTCTGATGCTATTAGCGAAATTAATCACACGACCAGATTAAAAGTTCAGTATAGGTTCATAGGGCCTATACAAGCCTAGCCATAACATTTCCCTGGCTATTTCTTCCCACACTATTTACTTTCCTGGACCCCTGTCAAGCAGGGTAAATATACAACTTTAATCTGTAAGGCTCTTTCTAGTGGTGAGAATCAAGCCTTGCACCTTTTGGTTGAAAGACATACACCTTAACCACTGTACCACTTGTCCTTTCAGGTCTTATAAAATTATTATAAAATTAGTGTAGATACGTCTACCTGTCACACAGTAAATGTTCCTAAAAAGATGGAATTTAAAGAACCTCTTAAAAGAAGCCTGAAACCCACAAATCTATACCAGGGATAAAAGCTGCCTCAAAGGACTGTGGCATGATTAAGACAAAAAGAAAGTCTGCATGATGCCTCTAAATGAGTCCTTGGCATGACAATTATTCCTGCATCTAATAACTTGAACCTTTTTCCTAGGGTCTATTTCACATAATCGAACTTTCATTTTATTGAATAAGTAATCAACAAATCCTAATTGTTGAACTCCCTATTCAGCGAACGGCCTAAACATCGAAGTTGAATTCATTGAAATATTTTTGTTGGACAAGAACGCAAAAGGTAAACATTCGTTACATTTTTGCAGGTGGTTTGCACCCCCCACAACTCCTGCAAATTAAATCTACCGACTCTGAGACCACACTACAATGAGGCAATGGGTAAATCACAGCCAGTTGGCATGTCAATTACACAACTTTTTTTTCAGGATGGCCAACTAAAACAATTTGATGAATTTCAATTTGATGTTTAGGTCACTCGCTGAATAGGGAGTTTGACAATTAGAGTTCAATGATTAGTTATTCGATAAAATAAAAGTTCAACAATAAGCTATAGATCATTTTCATTGTGATACAGGGCCTCAGCAGCTCTTCAAATAATCAAGTCCCAGATCATCTAGGACATAGAAGTTGAGAGCAAGGATCTTAAATAAACAACTGGCTCTCTCCAGCAACCAGCACAGGTACTGGAGCACAGTCCCAATGTGACTACAAGAACCAGTCAGTGCCTGATAGTGGAATTTTGCACTCTCTTTAGGTGAGTCAAATCACCATCCAAAAATCAGATGCAGTGGACATTGTAGCAGCAAATATGGGCAATACTAGAAAATTGACCTCCATCCCAAGATATGAAGATTGTATATGTTGTTTATTTTTGGCAATATTTTTCAGAAGAAAGTAAAATGTTTTGAAACATCTGGCACCTGGTCACTAAGTGTCAGTTTGTCATTAATCACAATGTCAAAATCATGAACATGAAATACAAATTCCAGTTGCTTACCTGAATGACCAATGGTATGATCACAGGTAGATTGCTAAGATGGACAGTGGCATGAACCAGAACTGCCCCAGTCTTAGCTGGATTAAGTTTCAGTTTATTTTGCATCATCCAGCTAAGAAAGGAATCTAAGCAGTCTTACAGAGACTAAAAATCAGACACAATTGCTACAAAAAAGAAAAGATAAACCTAAATAGCATCAACATTAAGACTGATAAATTATTCCTCCCCTTTTATGACTTCCATTAGTGACAACGCATGCACCAAGAATAAAAAAGAAGGCAAGATCAAGTCCTAGGGTTTTCCACATCACACGAGGTAGGAGTTAGTGGAACTTGCTTCTGACACCACCCAATGTATGTGTCTGCATTCAGTTAGGAATCACATGATGCACACTGTCTAAAGCTACTAAGACAGATCAATAAGGACTAGAACTGAAAACTGTCTTTGGTGTCTGGACGTTACAGCATCTATCACTCAAATGAGTTTGATTTCCATGCTGTCCTTAGATCAAACCAGGGAGACATGGATATGATAAATTATGAGACATCCAATAGGAGAACAAGCTACGCAGAGGCTACCTTCTCAATAACATTTCCAACAGAGGAATGGTTAATGATAAGATGATAATTCTCCAAAAGAGTTATAGCTAAAGATATTCTTTTGAAAAATCAGAGTTATCAAACTCTCTTTTAGAGCAGGAGGTAACTTCCTAGTTTCCAAACAGATTCAAACTATGTGAAGAATGTCTTGCATTTGCAAACTGTGATAGGTTTTAAATAGCATCATAGGGTTAAAATCTAGGTTGCAAGTTGACAAATGCATAGCTGAGGCAATGTTCATAAGTTTAACATAAATGACATATTCACTCTCCCTGCAACAGAAGTGTAAGTTTATCTTCACAGACAACATACACTTCCCAGTGGGCATCTTCAAAGCAAAGAGCAACTTTCTGTGGTTCCTGTGCCCACAAATCATTGTGCAGCTTTCTCACACTCTTCAGAGAAAAAACACACCGGATTGTCAGACAGTGAAATGTATGAGAATGTACCCTGAAGAACTGTCGAAGGTAGCTCTATGGTAAACAAAAGAACTGTGGAGAAAATTCAAGAACAAACCACCATGGAACGTAAACTGCCAATAAATAAAACACTTTATTAATGATCCCATTAAAAACAATAAAAGGATCATTTACATTTGATGAGCACTTTCGGCTTTTCAGCCTTCTTCAGATTGAATAAAAGTAGCTACATTTTTCAGAATAAGAATAGATATTCACCAATCAGAGATTCAAATTCAGGAGACTCCCTCAATTACGTCCAAAGAGCTTGCTATGCAGGCACACCTTCGTATTTATCCAATCAGGATTCAAAATAAACAAGGCGATATCCAGCTTGGTCTGAGTACTGTTTGGCAATTAAGACCAAACTAAAGATCATAAACACAAAAAGTAGTTTGTATAAGAAATTAGAAAAGTTCTTTCTCATAGAATCTTCCCTTATTATCAAGCAAAAGGCTCATCAAATGTAAAAGCTCCTTTTATTGTTTTTAATGGAATCATTAATAAAGTGTTTTATTTATTGGCAGTTTACATTCCATGGTGATTCGCTCTTGGATTTTCTCCACAGATTGTCAGACAGGCTGGACTACAGACTGTGATGACAACCTAAAAGAGTTCAGCAGGGCAATGTATTGCAGTGGAGATCTTTTTGGATATAAAATCAGACCTTTTCTGATGACAGTATGGTAGAAGACATGTTTGTCCAGAATGCAGTTTCCCTCAAGAAAGCATAATTTGCACTATTTTTGCTACAACCTCCACCCAAGCCTATGTACTTTGGGAAAATCATGGCCAAACCAAGGCATAAAACAATCCATTGACCAACAAAGAGTACTCACAAGAACAATTTGATCTATAGCACAAGCAAAGGCATAATTATATGTAATGACCATGTCATCAGAATCATCTTCACTGAATCCCGGTCCAAAACTAGACAGAAAATGCCAGAGTCTATTGACCTGAGTGTTCTTCATTTGTTTGTTTCTGTAATTGGACTTTGATGGGCAAATTCTCATCTAAACAGAAGCAGGTAGAGCATCAGACCAAGAGACAAACTCCATCACAAACCTGACCTCTAGACCAAGCTGAAAAATCATGTCCAAAGAATGTTTAAATGTATGGTTTGCAGATGAAACAACCCATGTGAAGCTGAATATGTTGGTTAAGGATAGGTGCAGATCTTATAATCAGCCCAGGCATTAAAATCATCCAGGACTGGCCAACTAACACAATTATTAATTATTTAATTAAAGAGGAAAGCTTCAAGGTAACCTGAAGGATGGTGCAAAGAGAAAACTGCAGTTCACTACTGCCTCAGGGACAAATTCAAATGAGTCATAAGTGGCAGTATCAACCTTGTTCAGCTCTCTACCAAATAGCCACAACACCACTGCTGTGACCAAGCCTTAAGATACGAATCAGCTGAAGATCTGGTGTTACAGAAAAACTTATACAAGGTAAAACATATAAAATACTTTGTTTATTCCTAATAAACCTGGCATTACAGAACACAGCCTGCAATATCTTAGGGGGGCAGGATTTCCCCGTCAACTAAAGAGGACCATTTTTTTACCTGAGGTACTTTCATAAGATAATGGGCATCCTGATCATTGTGCCCCATCACCCTTGGGTGGAGTCATTATTCTCCCCAAAGCAAAATATCCATCAAGTCAACTGAGATGTGATCTTCTTGTAGCCTTCACCTGATGGCTGTTCAATGCATCAAGTCTTCCAACATTTGAAGGAATCAATTGGGACACAATGTAATGAAACAAATGGATAAATGACTAGTAGAAGGGCCTTGATTTAGGCAGTATATAAGCTATTCAACCAGCATCCAAAAAACAGAATAGACCCAATGAGTACAATGTGTGAGCAAAAAATAGACTACTGCTGAAAAACATAAAACAATAGCAGATAGGGTAAAAACTATAAATATGACAATGCCCAGTAATAACTACAGATATTTATCTATAGCCATTTCAAGGTGACAAAAACGTGTCAAATATCAAAAAGCTTTGATGGGCACAATCCTACTTTACCTAATAACTCCTTGAGTCTACCCAGTATGATGAAGCCAGGTTCCAGTCCTCCTGAAAATATCTAATAATCATTTCTTATTCATAGTGAGGATAACAACACTCAATCAAGTGTAATCTTTCAGTGATTAAACAAACTTCAGGTTAGAACACAAACTATTATTAAACTCCAGGCAGTCTCTGCATGGGTAGAGATGCTAGTTTTTTTAAAAAAACAATGTCACAAGACTAGATACAAAAACCATCTTAAGATACCGTAATTTCATGACTAGTATAATAAGAGCAGCCTTGTTTAATCTTCTACTCCTCTAATATCTAGGCACACCCTATCAATCCTTTTCTGGTTTATTTCTCTTACTCTTACTCATATTTATTTACTCTTAGTCTTGCTTCTCCTCTTTATTTCTTCTGTCTCACAAATTTACTGTATGTATCGCCTCTTCCCAACCCCCTTACGCTTCTCTTCCTTATCCACTGTTTGAATGTTCCACTCTGACATTTACATTATGAGGGAGTAATAAACTCTCACACTTATATCATCCTCTTTCAATGCTACATGTACTTTTCTTGTTTTACTGATGATATACTTGTATTATTCTACATGTTGTGTGTGTATTAATAGTTGTACTAATGTATGTATTTACAGTATATTGTTATACAATGTCAGTTTTCAATGATGTATATTTATGGAGCTTTTCTCCTAACTCTCTGCTGAAAATGGATGAAATTAAACAAATGTCAATAAACAAACAAACAAATAAATAAATAAATTGTTGTAATATAAAAACAATCCTGCAGCCATAAAACTGACAAATGATCACCAGGCATGAAGGACTAAAAAAAGTGAGTAAGGGAAAAGATCCTTACCTCTCAACTACTCAGTGCAAGAAATCTGGACAAAGACAGAAATAATGGGTGGAGAAAGACCCAAAAATAGGGACAGATTTTAAATTTTTCTCCTATAAACTTAGAATGTTTGTAGAATGACAGATTTTGCACGTATTTTCTGAAGTATATAAAGTTTGAAACCAAATTGTTTGTCATTATTTACTGTTACTTAGTGACTTCAATCCTCAATGAGTTGCCAAAAAATGCAGTTTTTTTTATAAGGATTACACCAAAATAAGAGTCACAAATCTGGATGTTCTGTGAAAATCTGCACATTTAAGAGATATGAGAAGATCAGATATCAAAATCAGATATCAAAATCTCCTTGGCAGCTAACTTCCACATATACTAGTTTGTTTGTTTATTTTTATAATTTTATCTTTATGTACATATTCACTTTATTTATATATTTTTGAGGTTGTTTCCAATTATTGTTTTAATTATGTGTGTGTGATCATGTGATTAAGAAGGAATGATATTTAAGTCCTTTTGTATGAGGATTCTTCAGTCTAAAGAAGTCTGTTATATTTCCAGATGGAAGTACTCAGTTTTTTAAATTATATACTTTTTGGATGCTCCTGGCCTCCTTTTCTTGTCTTTATTGGTTTGGTTTGCAGTTCCCAGTTTGTAGTATTTACTTGTGGTTCTTGGATTTTGTTTTGTTATGTCTTGTACTGAACCACAGGCAGATTTTGGAGGGCAAGGGAACACCTGTATAGAAAGTATTGTGGCCAGTATTGGATTACTCACACAGTTGGTGCAGGAACTTACACATAAAGTTAATGGTTATGTTCTTTGGTTTACTAATGAACATGAACTTAATCACACACCTGTTTGAATGGGGAAGTGCACGGTGAATCCCTTGAAGAAGTGGTTCCCTTTTATAACAATGGAAATATCAAGTTATCTGAATGGCTCAATGGGTGTTTGCATTTTGGTGGGGGAGAGTTTGTGGAGACTCACCCCCCTTAAACATCTCATGGACAAATTTTAAAACACCCTGTTTAAGTGCTGTAAACTTCAATTGGAAAATTTGTATTTACAGGAGTGTTTTAAAGTAAGGAGGATTCCTAAGGGATTAAGGTGCTGGAAATTCCCTAATGGACTAGTTCCTGACTTCCACTTATACCATGATCTCATCAACTTATTTGATAAACATGGGTGCGAGCTCCTAGAAGACTTCTTCAAACATAACCAGAAAACCATTGAGAACCTTATTGTTAAGTCAACAATCTAGATACCCTTATATTCAAATATCTTTTGTTTGAAAAAATGTTGAACACTAACAGGGTATTTTTTTGAGAATTGGCCAGAACATTGTTGATATAAAAAAAAAAAGAAAAGAGAAGAAAATGAACAGAGACAAAACTGACTACTTAGAGCGGCATGCCTATCCCAGACTCTCGGTGTTTAACTTTCCTTCACCTGAATTACCAATCAGTGATGAGGAGATGGAACTGGCAATCACAACAATGCCACTTTAGCAACGGGCCAGTATGGAGGTCCAAGAGGCTGAGGAACAGAGTCAATCAGAAACAAAGCACACAATGGCTGGCAGATGAGACCTTTTTGCAATTGCGGATAGATTTAAGCCTTTGCAATCAAAATGTTTCGACAACAGGAACTGTTTCAGAAATACAAAATGGTCCATGGATAATATCCATTTCCACAGGTGACTTTGATTTATATAAATATACGTCAAATGGATATGATACTAACTATGACAATTTACTCTGCAAAGGCTATTCCTTTGTGCCTAAGATTGAAAAACTGCTTTTGGATTTCAAAATTTATCTTAGAAAGTTGAACTTAAACATTATTATGGAATCTGATTCTATGAGTTATGGTGTAGAGGTTTTTCGTTAGTCTAGTACCTTTAACCCACCTATGGCATTATCATTGGCAGCATGGAAGGCTAAGTAGAGATTACCGCTCAGGTGTTTGTCTGCATGACACTGCACACTAAGACAGAGCTTTTAGCCTAACAGAGTAGCAAATGTACTGAGGTCTGAAATGTTTTTGGTAAAGAAACACTAACATTTCCCAAACTGGTTCAGGTGCTTATTGAGATACATGTTGAAGGGTGATTATATTCATTGCTGGGTTTAATAACAGATGAATGAAGTGGGATAACAACTTTTTGAGTCTTGATGAGATACTAAGAAAAATAAGCTTTTTTTAAAGATGAATGACTTTCTAAGTACCAGAGAAATGTGGTGGTCAAAGGACAGTCTATTATCAACATACATTCATACCAGAGTCCCTGATAACTATATCATATTTAAGTGGAACATTATCTATATGGTAAACAACTGCAATGCCAGATTTACCAAAGAACACAATGCTTCATTTCTACCAGTGTAATGAACAGTGCATGGGGTTAATGCTGAGCTGGGAGAGGTTGTCAGCAATTGCATCATGAGGGATAGTGTTCTGGATGGTCAAGATAAACATCACTGCCTGTATTTCTCATAAAGATAGCCTCAGTAATCCATTCAATGACATCAACTAGGTTGAGCAGGCATTATTTGAATTTTACATGGCCAAAGTGGTGTATATCCAGGGATATTGGGTAACCTGTATAGTTGCTTATTAGTTTAGGCATAATATAGTCCATAGCATTGCAAATATTATTAGTGAAACAAATGTGCCTGTAATTCTTATGGTTAGTAGAGGAACCATCTTTATGCAAGGGCCCCACAACTGTCAGTCCATAACTCAGGAACATAACCAATTGGGCGACTTTGGTTAAAGAGTTGATAGATGAGTTTTGCTAGGAGGAACTTTATGCTTTTCAGCAGACATCCAGCAATATTGTTAGAGAACATAGATGAAGTGCTTTTAATTTTTGAAACGTACCAAAATAACTGTCCAAATTCATCTCAGAATCAGAATAGATCTCTGTACAATGTGATTTATATACTGACTTATCAGCATACTCTACATGGTCTGAGATTAATGAATCTCTGAGAAAGACTGAAACAAAGACTTTGTCCTGCATATAACGAAATATATATATATATATATATATATATATATATATATATATATATATATATACACACACACTTATTTTTGCACCACTTGCCCACAAACAGATAAAATGAACAGGTCAAATACATGTATTCTGGGAATGTATGTAGTTGAATTGTAATTCATATGTTCTTGTGAATCTGCAAGCATGATACAAGTTTTTATGTTGTGTCTATACAAAATGGATCCCCCAATACATGGGTACAACATAAACAACTGCCATTTCTGGATATTGACTTAGGCTAAAGTACTCAAAAGGTTATCACATTGGAACAACTTTAGCTTTTAGGCTAAGTCCTTATTTTGTGAAACATGTTAGTGCTTAAATTAAACATACTTTCCTTCAACTAGGGTTACTCATTCCTTGAAAAATTTTAATACAGTTTGTTTACAGGTACAAAGCATTTATAGTTTCATAAGTTTTTTCCAAGCCATAATGATATTCAGAAAACTTATTTTACAAGGCAGTAGTATCACAAGTCTCCCTATACAAGCAGTACCAGAATGACAAAGTACAGATATTATTCATGACTGTTCTAAAGGCATATCTCCTGGACATTATAGATTATACTTTGTCATTTATTTTTACTTCTCAAAACATCTTTGTTTAGCAATGTGATAAATGAAACATTCTTTCTACTGCCGCAGAAAAGTACATTTTCTGTTAGTTATATAACAACAAAAACACTTATTTTGCTTTTTATATAAACCCATTAATACATTTTTAATCTAATTATGGTAATTTCTGGTTTGAAATGAACTAATTTTAGGTCGTGCCTGCAGATTTAAACAGGGAAAACAAAAATATTGCCTTTATGAGACAGTTTCTTGTTTTTTATAAGTGAACTATGGCTGTACAAGCCTGTTCCTTCAAATGATTCAGTTCTGAGAGTTTTAGAATGGGATTCATTGGGTCCACCAATTTAATTTTTCATTGAAACAGAGATGAGAGGTTATATTCGCAATTTTGTTTTGTAATTGAAAATTGGAGACAACAAGTTTTTCCAACAACTTTCTGTTGTGTGATAGCATAGTTATGAAGTATGGTTGTGCCTTTAAGTGGAGTTATGAAGAAAGCTTATTTGGGGGTGTGGTTGACTGCAGTGGAAACGTAGGTGGGGAAAAGGCGGGCGGTATATAGGTCAGTGCTAGTGGAGGTGAGTTCTGTTTGGCACTATAGTTTTTGTTGCCTGCCCTCCCTAGTTTAGTGGGTGTGGGGTAGAAGAAGGGCTGTAGTAGCTGTGAAAAGGTGGGCTAGACCCTTCTTTTCCTAACTCTGTGTTTGTACTTGGCACTCTCATTGGTCCAGGTGAGCAGTACTACACTGCTTTTTGGAATTAAAGTTGGTTAATGAGCCATGGGATGCTGTTAACATGTTTGTGCTGGTCAGTCTATACGCTATCAGGTTTGTAAAGGTGTTATTGAATTTCATCAAGTGTGCTGTTAACATGTTTGTGCTGGTCAGTCTACATGCTACCAGGTTTGTAAAGATGTTATTGAATGTTATCAAGTGTGCTGTTAACATGTTTGTGCTGGTCAGTCTACATGCTACCATGTTTGTAAAGTTGTTATTGAATGTTATCAAGTGGCTGGTAACATGTTTGTGCTGGTCAGTCTACATGCTACCACGTTTGTAATGGTGTTATTGAATGTTATCAAGTGGCTGTTAACATGTTTGTGCTGGTCAGTCTACATGCTACCACATTTGTAAAGGTGTTATTGAATGTTATCAAGTGGATGTTAACATGTTTGTGCTGGTCAGTCTACATGCTACCACGTTTGTAAAGGTGTTATTGAATGTTATCAAGTGTGCTGTTAACATGTTTGTGCTGGTCAGTCCACATGCTACCAGGTTTGTAAAGGTGTTATTGAATGTTATCAAGTGTCTGTTAACATGTTTTTACTGGTCAATCTACATGCTACCACGTTTGTAAAGGTGTTATCGAATGTTATCAAGTGGCTGTTAACATGTTTGTGCTGGTCAGTCTACATGCTACCAGGTCTGTAAAGGTGCTATTGAATGTTATCAGGTGTGCTGTCAACATGTTTGTGCTGGTCAGCCTACATGCTACCACGTTTGCAAAGGAGTTATTGAATGTTATCAAGTGTGCTGTTAACATGTTTGTGCTGGTCAATCTACATGCTACCACATTTGTAAAGGTGTTATTGAATATTATCAAGTGGATGTTAACATGTTTGTGCTGGTCAGTCTACATGCTACCAGGTTTGTAAAGGTGTTATTGAATGTTATCAAGTGGCTGTTAACATGTTTGTGCTGGTCAGTCTACATGCTACCAGGTTTGTAAAGGTGTTATTGAATATTATCAAGTGGCTGTTAACATGCTTGTGCTGGTCAGTCTACATGCTGCCACGTTTGTAAAGATGTTATTGAATGTTATCAAGTGTGCTGTTAACTTGTTTTTGCTGGTTAGTCTACATGCTACCAGGTTTGTAAAGATGTTATTGAATGTTATCAAGTGTGCTGTTAACATATTTGTGCTGGTCAGTCTACATGCTACCACATTTGTAAAGGTGTTATTGAATGTTATCAAGTGTGCTGTTAACATGTTTGTGCTGGTCAGTTTACATGCTACCACATTTGTAAGGGTGTTATTGAATGTTATCAAGTGGCTGTTAACATGTTTGTGCTGGTCAGTCTACATGCTACCACGTTTGTAAAGGTGTTATTGAATGTTATCAAGTGGCTGTTAACATGTTTGTGCTGGTCAGTCTACATGCTACCACATTTGTAAAGGTGTTATTGAATGTTATCAAGTGGATGTTAACATGTTTGTGCTGGTCGCTCTACATGCTACCACGTTTGTAAAGGTGTTATTGAATGTTATCAAGTGTGCTGTTAACATGTTTGTGCTGGTCAGTCCACATGCTACCAGGTTTGTAAAGGTGTTATTGAATGTTATCAAGTGGCTGTTAACATGTTTGTACTGGTCAATCTACATGCTACCACATTTGTAAAGGTGTTATTGAATGTTATCAAGTGGCTGTTAACATGTTTGTGCTGGTCAGTCTACATGCTACCAGGTCTGTAAAGGTGCTATTGAATGTTATCAGGTGTGCTGTCAACATGTTTGTGCTGGTCAGTCTACATGCTACCACGTTTGCAAAGGTGTTATTGAATGTTATCAAGTGTGCTGTTAACATGTTTGTGCTGGTCAATCTACATGCTACCACATTTGTAAAGGTGTTATTGAATATTATCAAGTGGATGTTAACATGTTTGTGCTGGTCAGTCTACATGCTGCCAGGTTTGTAAAGGTGTTATTGAATGTTATCAAGTGGCTGTTAACATGTTTGTGCTGGTCAGTCTACATGCTACCAGGTTTGTAAAGGTGTTATTGAATATTATCAAGTGGCTGTTAACATGCTTGTGCTGGTCAGTCTACATGCTGCCACGTTTGTAAAGATGTTATTGAATGTTATCAAGTGTGCTGTTAACATGTTTTTGCTGGTTAGTCTACATGCTACCAGGTTTGTAAAGATGTTATTGAATGTTATCAAGTGTGCTGTTAACATATTTGTGCTGGTCAGTCTACATGCTACCACATTTGTAAAGGTGTTATTGAATGTTATCAAGTGTGCTGTTAACATGTTTGTGCTGGTCAGTTTACATGCTACCACATTTGTAAAGGTGTTATTGAATGTTATCAAGTGGCTGTTAACATGTTTGTGCTGTTCAGTCTACATGCTACCACGTTTGTAAAGGTGTTATTGAATGTTATCAAGTGTGCTGTTAACATGTTTGTGCTGGTCAGTCTACATGCTACCACATTTGTAAAGGTGTTATTGGATGTTATCAAGTGTGCTGTTAACATGTTTGTGCTGGTCAGTCTACATGCTACCACATTTGTAAAGGTGTTATTGAATGTTATCAAGTGTACTGTTAACATGCTTGTGCTGTTCAGTCTACATGCTACCACATTTGTCAAGGTGTTATTGAATGTTATCAAGTGTGCTGTTAACATGTTTGTGCTGGTCAGTCTACATGCTACCACATTTTTAAAGGTGTTATTGAATGTTATCAAGTGTGCTGTTAACATGTTTATGCTGGTCAGTCTACATGCTACCAGGTTTGTAAAGGTGTTATTGAATGTTATCAAGTGTGCTGTTAACATGTTTGTGGTGGTCAACCTACATGCTACCAGGTTTGTAAAGGTGTTATTGAATGTTATCAAGTTGCTGGGAAAGAAGTGAGTGGTTTTACATGCTGATTAGATTTTTCATAGTGTGATAATTGATGTGTTTTACTTGTTAATAAAGTCTTTGTGTCATATATTGTAATGAAGCTGCTTGCAATGCCATGACAGATGTGTAGTGTATTATTTGATGGGTAGGGATAGCCCAGTGACAAAAGATATAAAGAGATATGCTAGGGTATTGATTGGTGCAGAAAAACTATTTTATTTATTTGTTTTCTTTGATGCTTTTTTTTTGCAAAATTTTCTGTTAGAATGGGCTTTGACAATCCTGAGTTCCATACAGATCCTTTGGAACATATACTTTGATTATAGAGCATCAGAGTCAGTTATATTAGATACGGAGAGTGAGATAGGGTGCAGTGGGGGTTTTCTCCCATGTTAAAATCGACTTGTAGCATCAAACTTGTGTATTTGAAGATCTCATATAATAATGTTTGGCGGAATGGGTGTCAATGGCAACTACTGTATCTGAAGAATTCTGAGAACAGAAAAACAATATTTTACAGATATATTTGAAAAGTCAACTAAAGCTTAAATTTATTTCTAAAAAACATTTGATAGCACTAACTTGGTATTTCTGAAATGAATTTGATTTCAGTGCAACTCTGTTGTCAACATTTATGAAAAAGAGAGAATAATACTTAAAGTATTAAATAAAAGTACTAAAGTCTTTTCATTTAACTAGAATATAAAAGATGATTTGTTTCCTGCACAGTTCAATTGTGTTCCATTACTAAATATCTAACCCACCAACACTGATTCATAGAACATAGGGAAAGAGACATCTTGAGATCAGGTAGCAAAATTATTGATATGCAGAAAATGCATGTGTATATATATATATATATATATATATATATATATATATATATATATATATATATATATATATATATATATATATATATATATATATATATATATATATATATATATATATATATATATATATATATATATATATATACATATGCGCACACACACACACACACACACACACACACACACACACTCACACACACTCACACAAGTGCACGCAGTTTCCCTTCACTGGAGTTCATTGATTGCACAGTTTATTGATGGGTATTATAGGTCCAGATGTCACAACCTATGAAACTAGAGGTTATCAGTTTATTCTATACTCAGGTCATATACTTTCAACTATAGCACTGTGTGTAGTATTTCCATTTGGTTGTGTTTATGCAGCCATGGAGTTAGTATATATTAGTTAATTGTAAGGGGCTGAAACCCCCAAATAAAGTGATGAGGAGTGTGTTTCCCTATTGTAAGAAATGACACTGAAGTATATAAATGTGTATTGTAGTTGTATAGCTTGTGCCTTAGTGTTTACATGCTTTTGTTGGCCTCAAAGGTTGTACTTATTGGCGGTAGTATTTTCTGCAGCAATATAGTGTGGTATTATTTGAATGGTCACAGACATATTGATTAGTGTTATATGCTCAATTCAGTACAATGAAAGAAAAGGTGAGACTCCGCTGGATGTTCCACTGCTTTATTAAAATACACAAAAAGTTGTATCCAAAATTGGTAAGAAACTCCAACAAAATAAATATCCACTGACTTTTTTTTTTTTTTTTTTTTTTTTTTTGGATGTTCCACTGCTTTATTAAAATACACAAAAAGTTGTATCCGAAACTGGTAAGAAACTCCAACAAAATAAATATCCACTGACAAGCGCTTTCGGGTTAAAACCCTTCATCAGATCACATACTAAAAACACTTCCTGATGTTTAAAATACATGTCAACCAATGAGAGTTAGTAAAAAGCCCGCCTTTTCTGCAAGGCTGGTTTTAAAGGTTCTGTGGGCCATCAATTCCAAAATCCATTTGGACTCCATAGATTCAGTTAATAGTTTAACATCACCCCCCCCTATTGTTCATGACAACATTAACCACTGCTTTGAATTTAAAATTGTGTGTGGGGTGGGTCTCAATATGCTTATATAAAGCATTATGTGCATCTTTATTCCTAATTGAAGACATATGTTGCAATATTCTTACCTTAAACATATTGTTGGTCTTGCCAACATAAAAACATATGCATTCAGTGCACTCCGCTATGTAAACTAAATTACTTGTCCTACAGGTAGCTTTTGCTTTGAAATTAAAGACATGTCCACTGACTGGATGTGTAAAGGTGTGATCTTTATTTATAAATTGGCATGCTTTACAATATCCACATGGGACACTGCCAATTTTTTTCTTTTAGGATACAAGTTTGGGTTACTGTTTTCTCTTTACAAAGGATATCTTTTAGATTCTTGTTTCTCCTATAACCAAATTGTGGATAAGCCCCCACTATATTTCTTAACTTGTTATCTCCCCTCAAAATATTCCAGTTTCTGTTGACAATATCCCTGATGTCTCCTATATTACTACTATATGTAAACAATACCCTTGGTTCATTAAGTTTGTGTGTGGTATTAGTGGTTCTTATTTCCCCTTTATTACATTTAAGCCATGGCTTAAATCTATTATCTCTTTTTGTGTGATTGGTATCAACCACTCTATTAACCAGTTCTCCTCTATAGCCCCTTTCTAAAAAGTTGTTCTTCAAATTAACCATTTCACATTCAAACATCTTATCATCCAGATTCAATCTGGAAATTCTGCCAATCTGGCCCTGAACAATATTTGAAAACATATATCGGGGGTGCATGCTATCGAAACAAAGCATTGTATTTTTCCAGCACTCCTTCCTATATAGGCTTGATGAAAAGCCAGCTTCATTTTGTGATATACATACATCTAAAAAATCAATATTTGTGGTTGAACATTTCTTAGTAAACTTCAGGAATGTAGTAGTGGAGTGTAGATAGTCTAAAAAAACATCCAAAGATGTAACATCATCCTTCCACAAAAAGAAAATATCGTCCACAAAACGTGTATATAAATGTATATGTTGCATCCATTATGGCTTAATAAAAATCATAGCCTTTTCCCAATGCCAAAGGACCATATTGGCATAAGTATTGGCACAGGGAGTGCCCATGGCCACCCCCTGTGCCTGTCTATATGTATGTTGTGCTCCTACAAACACATTATTTTCTAGAACCAGGGTTAATAAAGTACTGATTAATATTATTTTCTCCTCATCAACATTCTGATCTGCCAGAAAGGGGACATCAGGGATATTGTCAACAGAAACTGGAATATTATGTCATCCTTCCATGCAATAAAGATATCATCCATGCACCTCATATAGACGCACCATGATTCATTGTACATAATTTTCAGGACAAATATGTTTTCCCATTCTGTCATAACTGCATTGGTATATAGGGACCCACATGTGGATCCCATAGCCACCCCTTTCTCCTGAAGAAAAACTTGATTTTCAAAGTAGATGTAATTACTCCGTAGCACCAATTCTAAAAAGTCCAACCAGCAGGTTAATGCTATCTTGGGGTAAAGCACTATTATTACAAAGAAATTCAGTAAACCACTAAACCACAATGGCACTGGGAATCACAGTAAACAAATCTTTCACATCAGTGGTTAATGACACAAGACCTTCATTAAACTCAGGATTGTTGCACTTACTCAAAAAATCCCAAGAGTCCTTACACACATACTGAACATTTTGTATTATGCCTTTACAATATGTATTTTGCCAAAGGGGAAGTGATAGAACATCTAGAATCGACAATAGGACACATTGGTGGATTTTCCTTGTCTTTATGAATTTTTGGTACCCTCAAATATCGTGGGTACCCTGGGATCTTTAAAATACAAAAAATTGTATTTTTGAATAGTGATCTGTCCTTGTGTCAACATGTTATACAATGCTGCATATGTTTTAACATACACAATATTTAACTCATTTTGTGAAACTTGTCTATAAGTGTCTTCAAACAAAATGCTATACATCTTGTCAACATAAACAGTATTGTCCATAAGTACAACCTCTCCCTCCTTGCCTGCTTTCATGATCCTAATGTGAAAGGAATTCAAGAGATCAAACAAAACTAGCTCCTCCCTTGTAATGTTAGAACGTACAAAAGCTGTTTTCTCATTGAAACAAGCTCACAGATCTAACTCACACATTTTTTCAAACACACTTAACAAGGGGCAGAGGGGTGGGTTACAAATTCTGGAAAGTTTTAAACCTGGATTATTGTCAAACAAGACAGTCAGATTACATTTTTATACACACATTTTCAAGTCAATTAGCAGAACTAGATTTGCAGTTTTAGCCATTACAAAAGTAAAACCTTTTGAAACTAAGTCTACATGTTCATAGGTTGGTACTAGGCTATCGGCCCTTGGGCCTATACAAGCCTAGCCATAACAATTCCCTGGATATTTCTTCCCACAATATTTACTTCCCTGGATCCCTCTCTAGCAGGGTGACTGGCATGATCCCCGGGGTGAATTTCCTATCTCCAGTTGTGCTTGTACTACAGGGCAGGAGGAGGGCAGGAACTAAGGTGGAACATATTAAAGTCACTTGTTTGATTAGTACAACCTGGCAAAGTTCCATAGTATCCAAAAAGGTTGTGGCACAATTCATCATTTCCAATTTGGCCTCTTCTGGCCATTGCTCGCCCATCTCGGCTGTGACTCCTGTGGTGGAGAGGGGCATTGTCATGCTGGCCATTGTCCTCTCTTGGCTTTTTGCTTGTGTTTCAACATCTCAGAACATGGTAATGGAGGAAAACCTACAGACCAGTCCCCCAGAATCGGCTCTTGCCACTGTTCCATGTTGTTAAAACCAAAATGTTGTTCCCCTTCATTTTGCTGAACATTATTGTGGGCTATGTTGTTACCCCACTCTTGAGAAGGGGGTGGGATAGGCCTTATTATGCATATACTCTAGTGTATCCCTTTTAAGTTCTTTTAGTTTTTCTATTTGTCCATCAGTGGTGTGAAAAATACTGAAATGTGATACCTTATAATGTTCATAGTTAATGTCTTCAGGGATTTTTCTATTCAACATACTTGATATCATCTACTAGTTCCTCAATAAATTTAGTATTTTGTTTTATTTAAAAGAAAGAACACTCTAAGTGCAATCTTTACCGTACACTAGAATACATTCTTTTCACATTGTTTTTCACAGACGTACGTCCCTGCATTACCACATGTCAACAAATCATAAAATAACTGTTCTACTCTGTGTGGGGCTTTTGGCACTAGTCAGTGTCTTCACTGCTTTGCATGTTGGATTTGTATGAAACATCAGAATACTTTCCTTACTAATTTTTATGACTGGCTCTTATGTCATACACTGGTGATCACATTTAGATGTTTTGGCCCAGAGAAAAAAGCTTTCTGAAAGCACGGTGTTTGTGGCTCTGGTCTTTTTCATTTCTGCTTCAGCCACTGACCCATTCAGTCTCTTGAAATTTAAAGCTTGTTTACTCTATAATGCCAAATTACAGTTGGATAAGCAGGTAATACCAGACTGTTAGGAAATGTGTTGCAGTTAGTTGTAAGATGGAATATGACATGTTCCTTAGCTCTCCGTGAAAGTAATCTAATTTAAGAACTCACTGTAGCCAATGAAGAATGAACCCATTTTGTTTAAAAATTTCAAATAATCAAAACAGAACTAATTTTACAGGTTACTTATAAGTGACCAGTAATTCAGAATAATGTTATTCAAGTTGAAAGGACACTATATCTTGAAGAAGACAGACTTTATAAATATATATATATATATATATATATATATATATATATATATATATATATATATATATCTATATATATATATATATATATATATATGTATATATTTTTTTTTTCTGGCTACAGAAGATATGTGGAGACATGAGGAAAAAGTTTGTACAGGGAAAAATGATGTCTGTGTGATCAACTCCATAAATTAAGTTTTGGTAGACGGGATAAGCTAATAATGACTATTTATTTAATTATTTAGTTAGTTAGTAACATTTGATTACCAGGAAAGTATGAATGGGTAGGAGCCTATTTTTAGTGGAGAAAAGCTCCAAAGCATTAAACCCATTTTAGAACAATAACTTTGCTTTAAAAATAATATATATATATATATATAAAAAACTACAGTTCAAATAATTATAACAAATTAGACATAAATGAAAACATTGGTTAAGTATAGATACAAGTTATATGATGATTTAATATTTAGAGAAATTTTAGCCAGTTTGTAGAGAAATGAATGGTAAGTTAGTATAATACGACAGGAACTGCAATATAAGGTGAGATAAATGCAGGCGTATGATATCTGTAGAGCAAAAGCCAGGGGGGATAAACTGAAAGAAGTAAGGCAGCAAGTGAAGAAGGGAGAGTAAGGAGGTGCGATGTAGGAATAGGTATTTTATTCACATTGATGCATCTAATTTATTCTGGGTTTGAGCAAGAATAGAGCCAGCTTTTGGATAAGAAGACTTTACAGTTTGCTTTTTCATAAGACAGGGACTTGAGGGAAAAAAGTAGTTGTTTTTTTTTTTTTTTAGGGTTGAGCACGAGTTCAGAGTTACAAAGCCATGTCTTAGTGACTGTTAAAGCTTCCTGAGTGATTTCTTGGAGGCGTGCCATGTTGTCAGATGTGCAAATGAGTGTGGAGTCATCTGCATATTGTATCTGTATATTGATGAAAAGTGAGGTCTGTTATGTGGATGTGTGGAAGGTATTGGTGAGAATGTTAAAGAGGAGGGGACCAGGGATAAAACCTTGTCGTGCATTAGTGGTTACTGGGAGGTAAGGAAAGATCATTATAATTCTGCAAGGCAGACTAGTGTAGATAGTGTAGACTATCGCAATAAAATTAATCATGTTTTCTTTGTCAAAGTGTGACTTTTGTGGACTTTCAACTCTTAGTCATATTGTTTTAGAACTTATCATCTAAAGAGAAAGCAAGAGTCATTCAGAGCGTAAATAAATACACTTTGGGTAGCACACATCAGAATTGCCTAATTTTATTCCGAAAATATCTGATTTTATACCTGAAAAAAATGTTTTTTATTTTAGTGGAACAAAACATATTCATAGATGTTGGTGTTGATCCCCCAACCTCCATAAGGAAACATTTGAATAACAATTAGGATACGGTTATTTACCAGCTCAATGATCCAGTCAGAAGATATATACTTGTCTTCAGCATGGCTTTGAGAATACAAGATATAGAAATGATCATACCGTTGCAAATCCTTCATCTATCTCAAACTATTTATTTATTGGAAAGTTGTTTATCCCTGCATGTCTTTAGGCAGTGGTTATACTAACATTTTGATAGTAAAACCTCTTTGAAAAGGAATACACTCATATGTAAAATGTAGAAGCCATACTGATGTATTTATATAGTATATAGTGATTGACTATTAGTGGAGGCAGGTGCTTCTGTCAAAACAAATAATCTGAAAACTGAATAACATCCACAATAAAAACAGTATACTTTACTTTTTGATATTGAGTGATTTTTTTTCAGACTGAAGTATCAATATTTTATTTTTCGTATGACAGCCATTGCAAATAGCAAACGGTGGTCAGTTTGTGAATGCATTTAATATAAACGTCTGTGGACCGAATGATTTTCTGTCTCGAAAGGCTTTAAGATGAATGACATGTGTTGTAATGCTTTCTGATCTTCTTCAGCTGAAATCATTATCTGTTTGTTGTGCTCTCCTTTCTTTGTCATCATACAGATGTACACCAGCACTGAATGCAAAGCATCTCACTCCATGAATGGCCTGCCTCACTCTCAGACTTTCTCATTTTTTTCCTTGAAGCAGTTAGCTGTTAAAAGATGATGATATTCTCAGCAAGCTAGCTGTGAGCTTCAGCACAAATTCTGCTGCCCCAGGATTCAAACGCAGTGACATGTTTCAGATATATTAGTCATTTCTCCAGACCACCAGTTCCCACTCCATTGCACATTTTAGCTCTCCACAATTACCATTCTATGATTCTGTGTACCATATAGCAATGATATTTACAACAAAAGGGATTTTAGGATTTCATTCTGCTAAAGTACTTCCTTCTTGAATCCAGAATGACAAACATCATAGATGTCATTGGAATATCATGAGAAGGACGAACAATATTGTGATTATCTGTTAAGACCAGGAAACAATGATAAAAAAAAAAAAAAAATTGCTTTCAACTTAGTAACAGGATGTGTGTGTGTGTGTGTCTGTGTGTGTGTGTGTGTGTGTGTGTGTGTGTGTGTGTGTGTGTGTGTGTGTGTGTGAGTGCTTATATCTGTTTGTGGGGTTGAATTTATGTAGACATGTTGTCGCATTGTTGAGCAAAATTAAGGCATAATTTACATGACATGATCAGTGTTGAGTCTGTCTGGTCATCTAGTGATAAAAGCTGTACAAAGTGCTGCTGCAGGAGTCAAGTCAGCTGTGGCCATCTAACACCAGTTCAGTAATACAAAGATTCAACTGTATAATTTTCATTTGTGATCCACAAAACAAAATAAAAATGATGTAATTTTCTATTCTAATTCCATATTTGAAATAGAATTGATACTTTGCTGCCAGAGGTTTGGTTCCAGAGGTTCTATTACTGCATTAGGGCAGAAAGATTGTTGTTGTCATAGAGGACTTTTGGTTGTAGGAAAGTTTCATTATTGTATACAGCACAGCCATTGTAGCAAATATGTGTAGTTACAGACATAATTTTTCTGTGTAATTCAGATGGGCAAGGCCTTGTGTGAAATGCTTCAGAATATACACCTGCATTACATATTTAATTAATAGAGGTATGTAAAGAAAGTGGTTAGGCAAAATCATGATAACTCCTTTGCTAAACTGCACCATGATATCCCTCAGCTGTGACAAGACTTCTTTGTCTCCTAGGCTGCAGAAGTAGGATGAATTATATTTACACAGAGAACTACTTCTATTACATATGATGACCCATAAGAAGGTCACAGACACACAATGAATGCAAAATTAGCAAAGTGCAGTACAATGTGATATGAAAACTGTGTGTGGAAAAGCTAGAAAATCAATCACAGTAGTCAGTACAGAAAGTACTAGAATGTAGCCAGCTTGTAGCAGCAGACATTATTATTCTTGTTGCGATATAAAACAACAAATTGTATCTTCCATTAGGTACCAGATTCCTTTTATAACACTGTTATAAAACAGAAACATAAGACATATGAAATTATGGCAGGACAGATTTTTTAAGTTGTTACCTGACAGTATAGAATATTTATTTTCTGACTGCCCAGCAATGTAATCTTTTTATATTTCAATAATCCAGCCATCTTTGCAACAGCAGGACCCAGGTGGCACTTCTGTGTATTTGTAATTCAGTCGAGAGGTTGTTGTTAAAAAATCCCTTAGGCTAATGTCAGCTGTTAGATTTTTCATTTCTGTGAAGAATTCATTTCAACTATGAAAGCCTGAGGAAAAATATTACATCTGTACAAAACAAAAAGTTTTAGTGTCTCCAGCCTTCATAAGTATATAAACTATATAGACTATACATATAATCAGATGCCCAAGAAGATATAGAAAAATCTGTGTTATCATGTCTGATGTTGTGCAATGTGTTATTAGACCATAATACCAGACAACAGGATTACACTAGTTAAATGAAAGCTAGAATGTTAGGGATGATTGTATGAAGATACTGCCACTGATCACATAAAGAGGATGATTGCCAAACCCAGTGAAGTATATAATAAAAAAAAGAACAGTCTCCTGGTATTATGTTTCTCTTTTCTCAAACTTGTGTAAAAAGCAGTACAAAGTTAAATTTAAGACCGTTTGTTTATACTTAAAAGATCCGGCATTTTTATACAATGGAGTTCATAACCATTATGTAGGACATTGCAGCTAGCAGATTCCATGCTATTTAATACTTAAATTATTGCTTGTCTTAGTCAGAAAGTTTGATTACTTTACTTTCTTAATACTTGGCAGTTGAACTATCTCTCTGTTCATATATATATATATATATATATATATATATATATATATATACACACTTCGGAAGTGCACTTTCGCGAAATATGATTCACCGAAGCACTTTACAGTGAGGATAAGGAAATATATCCTTTTCCCCACTGTAGTGTGATCTCAGAGTTAATATATTTAAGTAGGGGGGTGTGGGGGCCACAGCCCTCACATGGAGGGTGCAGTGTTTAGAATAGTTTTTTATTTTTTTTCCCGATTCGGTGAATTGGCTTTCGGGAAAGTGCACTTTCGATGTAGTCCACTTTTGCGGAAGTGGAGTTCTACTTTTCTGTTTTGAGATTGTGAAATTTCAATAAAGAAAAGTAGACCCATATATATATATATATATATATATATATATATATATATATATGTGTGTGTGTGTGTATAAATGTATATTCATGTATGTATTCACACATACACATATGTATTTCTATAAAAACAGAGAAAGAAGTGCAAAAGTAAGTCAGAAACATAAAAAATAACACATTTCATCAAATCCAAATGTGCAAGACTAGCTGCTTGACTACAAAGCTGAACTATCCCTAGTACTAAAGGCAGAAAGAGATTTTTTCAAAACTACATGATAGCTATACTGTAGGATATCTGTTTTCATGGTGAGTAAACTCTTTTCTACTCCCCATATGTATGCTCAGACCCTGAGGTTGCAGGAAAAAAAAACACTCTACTTGCACTTTCTTCACATGCCATGACCTCTGACATTGGTTAGCAAAACAACTGCGGCCAAAAGTGGATTACTTTAAATACAGAACAGACATGACAAAACTATGTCCTGAAGTTTAACTGTAACATGATTTGAACAAATTTACCAACAATGTTGACAAACTCAAGAGGTTATGGTTAAACCCTTATGTTACTCAATGCATACCTCTCAATTGTCCAGATTTTCACAGAATGTCCAAATTTTTGCCTCATATTTTTTGCCTGTTCCTTCTAAAAGTTGTGGTTTCCTGGCAAATCAGTGAGGAATGCAGTCACTAAATAATGACAAACATTTATATACTTCAGAAAATGCATGGTAACACAAAACTTTTATTCTAACAACTTAAGTTTATAAAAGCAATATTTAAAATTTGTCCACATTTTTGGACCACTGTCTCCCCATTATTTTTAGCTTTGTCGAGATTACTTGTGATAAGTGGTTGAGAGGTTTGCCCAGTAGATACACTGCTGGCTCACAAACAAGACTCAGGAAGTTAAAATTGGAGTGCCCTCCTCTACAAATATGACAGTCTCCAGTGGAGTCCTTCAGGGATCACTACTGGAACTGATAATTTTTGGCATTTACTCCTCCAAAATTAAAATCAAGTTCAAAGACTTCTGGCTGATAAAATTTGCAAATGATTACAAATTAGGATCAGTCATAGAATTCCCCACTGAGAGTAATGTTCTCCAAGAATGGCTGACACAGACAAATAACTGGTGTCAGAGACATAGACTAAAACTAATTGCCAAGGAATTCATGATATCTTTTTGGAAGTCAGCAACTCCTTGTAACTATCATATTGTCAATACTTATCTAAGAGATGACCAATTGATAAACAAAGGTATGGCTTCTAGGTCCAAGCTGGTTATTGCTCCACATTATTTGGCATTCATCAGACCTGTTATCGAGTACAATGCCCCTTTTATAATATACCTAACCAGCCACATCCAAAAATTGGAATGTTCAATGCGGTTTCTCAATAAAAGATTGCAGGACATAACTAACATGTCCTATGCAAGCCAGCTGAAAGACCTATCCCATCATTCTGACTCCTACACGCTGTTGAGGGGACATCTATGCCTGGAATGCAAAGCAGAGCCAGACCCAATTCTGATGCTCATCCTGCATATCTCCAAAACAAACAGCACCAGAATTACCTATTCTAAAGACTTGCCTGTGATATAAATACAACCTGCTGGAGAGACAGTTATATATCCTAGAGACTATCTCTTCTCTGGATGATTACACTCACACATAAATATGTATATCTGTTTTATAAAATATATATATATATATATATATATATATATATATATATATATATATATATATATATATATATAATCAACTCAAAATATTGAAAATATTTTTAATGCAGGCCAGGACCCCCCCTACAACCCTCATGCTGGGAGCTGTACCTTCCGCACTCCCTGTTAATTATAGATACCAACTCCAAGATCGCACAACACTGAAGAAAGGCAAATTTCATTTTCAGTATTTTGAGTTTCAGATATTTTAATTTTCAGTACTTTGAGCTTTCAATCTTCTGAAGATATATATATATATATATATATATATATATATATATGGTTTACCATCATTATTTCGAATGACACTCGGTCGACCGCACTATGTTCAACAATGGAAAGTCGAACACGGCAATTTTGAACTTTAAAAGTAAGCCTAGGAATGGGTTTTAACATGGGTCGAGATAGGGGTTCACTGCTATTGCCGAACTACAAACCTAGCCCCTATCTTGACCCATGTTAAAACCCATTCTTAGGCTTGCTTTTAAAGTTTGACATTGCCGTGTTCGACTTTCCATTGTCGAACATAATGCAATCGACCGAGTGTCATTTGAAATAATGATAGTAAACCATATATATATGTATGTATATGTACACACACACACACACACACACACACACACACACACACACACACACACACACACACGGTTTACTATCATTATGTCACTTAACAGGCAGTTGAGTAGTATTACGGATTATGGTCGACACACCTCTGCAAAAGTTGGAATGCCAAATTCCGGCATACCCAACACAAATACTGAACATCAAAACTCCCTACCACTGTGGACCTAGGAGCAAGTGTTACCATGGGTCCAGAACAGGGACAAGGTAGGACAGTCAGGAATGTTGGTATTCGACATTCCTTCATTGGGGATGTAGGGCATTGCGTCAGTGGATTTGACCCCCTAGGAGTTGACGTAATGATAGTAAACAGATAGATAGATAGATAGATAGATAGATAGATAGATAGATAGATAGAGCTATTATGTGAAGCAGAGTTCCTCCCTTACCCAAGTCAAGTGTAACATGGAAAAATGGATGGGTAACAGGAAATTCATATGTGGTTTGACACCTATTTCTCTAATGGACACAAGCAGCGAGTAATTGATTCACCTGTTAGTCCCTTGCTTGTAAACCTCTGTTTAGTATTACTAAGGATACAACTTTTCAGAGATTTGGGATGCGTAGCTAGGCTTAAAAAGGTCAGGGTGGTTGTTAGCCCACTACACACCTATGAACTAATAAGTGTATTTACTGATCAATAAAATAACATAATTTCACCAAAAGTACTAAGTACTACCAATACATTTTGGCATTCACTGAAAAAATATAGAACATCTTTATATTTATATTTGTTTTTAACAATACTTGTGTATATATGCTAATTTTTTTCAGTTGTGTAATTATACATGGAGTTTTCTCCCTGGGCCTCCATTGAAATTGGACTCTTTTCAGCCCAATGGACTATCCCGGTAATCAAAATGTAAATAAAATAAATAAATAATAAATACACACACAGACACACACACACACACACACACACACACACACACACACACACACACACACACACACACACACACACACATACATATATATATGTATATGTGTGCATGTATGTATATATATGTATGTATATATAACTAAATCTAAAGACAGAGGCTTGATGCATCCATTACTGATTATGTTCTCAGTGATTTTAATGGTGATAGATAGGAAGAACTGGAAGGTAAGAAATTGAAATGGCATATTTTATTTTATGAAAAAGAAAAAAAACAGTCACAAAATTTGACGGACAACCAACACTTTAATCCACAAAGAACCTCCAGTTAGCACTTTCATCTCCTTAATTTGACACACAGAGACTTCTTCAGACTGAGGTATCATCTAAAATTCACATCTTTTAAAAGGCCTTTAAAATGACATCACTTTCTCAGGACATCATATGATTCATATACTTTTGAACATACTTTAAAGTCATTTTTAAAACCAATCAAAATACCCCTCCCCTTTAACACGTTAATGTTGTAAACCTTTTCAATTTAAATACATGACAAATTCTTCTCTATTGTTCAACCCCTGGTGGAAAGCAGGCATTCAGCCTTACTTGCCAACAGTATTCTAGACAACCTAGCTCTTCCTCTATATTCATAACATTAACACTATTCGATAAAGTTTCTAACACCAAGAATTTATAATCTACCTTATACTTTTTTGTCTTGTAATGTTTGCTCAGTGCATTCCTTTTGTCTCCAGTTTGAATAGCATACCTATGTTCGTAGATCCTACTGTTTTATTCTCGGGTAGCTCTCCCCACATAGAAGGACTTGCATTCTAAGCAAACACTCAAGTAAACCACATTTTTGACTTACAATTAAATAACCCTGGTACTTTAACTTTATTGTTCCCTATTGCTAACTCACTGGAGTCTGTAAATAAATAATTGCACATACTGCAGTTAAAGCACTTCACCATATTATACTTCTGTTTAGCTGGTTTGGGGTTATTCAATTTCCGCTGAAATTTTTTTTTATAATTATTAGCTCTTTTTTGTATAAATCTTGGTTTATTTCCTATTTTGTCTATTATTTCACTATTTGCTCTAAGTAGTCCCCAATTTCTGCTTGCATTTTTGATAACATTAGCATCCACACTATTTTGTATTGCCATAGACGTTCCATACTGAAGTGGAAGTTTAGCTTCAAAATTATCTTCCACATTACTTTTTCATGCAATATTTTCCTAACTTCTGATTCTGGTTACCCTCTTTTTATTACTTTATTGCAAAAAAGATTAGCTTCTTCTAAAAAATCATTATCATTTTTTTGTTAAATTCCTAATTCCAGTTAACTGTCCCTTTACGTCCGTTTATTATATTCAACTTAGTTTTCTTGGGATGCAGACTTGAAAAATGCAAATAACTATTATTTTGCACTTCTTTCTTAAACACTTTCGATGCTAGCTTATTATTTTCCTTGTAAACAGTTAGATCCAGAAAATTGATCTCTCTCTCATCATAATGATGCGTAAAAGTAAGGTATGTACAAACATTATTAAATGTGTTTTATAAATTCTTCAAACTCATCCTTTGTTCCTTTCCAAACCAGGAAGGCATCATCAATAAATCTCACCATTTTGATGATTTTGTTGTTAAAACATGAACTTCTTCCCATCCATGCATAAAAACATTGGCATAGCTACAGACCAAAGCTGCCCCATTGCAATGCCATTAATCTGTACATACAATTCTTCATAAAAACACAGGTAGTTGAAGTTTAGAACTATGTCTTTCATTTCCATTAACAACCCTACCATATCAGATGAAAACATTTTTGATGGTAATAGTTCTGTCCTTACTGTCACCATTCCTTCTTCATTTGGGATCATAGTATACAAGGATTTAATGTCTAGTGTCACTAGCAAATCATTTTCACTTATTCTCACTTCTTCAGTTTTCTTTAGGAAATCAAAGCTGTCTTTTATATAAGTAGAATTCAAAGGGACTACTTTTTGAAGATATTTATCTACAAAACAGACAAACTTTCTGTTTTGCTGTTTGCACTTGACACAATGGGTCTCATTGGGGTTCATCTAGGTCTTTATGGATCTTTGGTATCTCAAAGATCTGACCAATGTTAAGGTTAACATTCAATGAATTGTTATTGTCTTTTCATCTATTCTCCCCATACAAAACCATTCTTCTATACAGGCATCAATAAATCTATACCCCCTCTTTACTTCATTCATAGTAACTTTTTTATAATACTTTTCACCTAACAACAGATCTTTCATTTTGTTTTCATAACATACCCTGTCAAGTTCAACAAACGATCCCCCTTTATTAATGAAGAATGATGACATGATGACATTTTATTTTATTTTTTAAGGCAGATAAGGGGGATGGCTTGTTGCCCTTGACAGGGTATGTTATGAAAACAAAATGAAAGCGCTATTGTTAGACGAAGTGTAAGTGGCAAACCTTTCAGCACATCAGCACCTTTACAGTGATAGCTTTCAAAGATTCTGTATCTTAAACTAGATTTTAGGGCTGTAATATGCAGTAAATGTTAATTTTTGTAATGTTTTCTAAATAATTTGGAACGGCTCAGTTACCACTCAAGTTACACACATGCATGTAGACTTTTCTGCATCCAGCTGGTAGAGTTTATGTAAAGCAAAATGGTTTTGTCTGTATTGTCTGGTTGTTGAGATTTTAAAAAAATATCAAAAGTATGACAGTAGAAATAATAGCATCTGAACAATATTTAATATCTCTTTAGCAGCACTCAATAAGAGGTCAACTATCAATCCTATTGCGTTCATAGGTAAATATTAGGGTAGCTGCCCTTCTGGGCCATTTTAAGCCTAGCTAGTTTCCCTTTTTGTGCTCATAATAACCTATCCCATTTAGTTATAGATTGATCTTACCCATCCTATAGTTGATAATTATGTATTACCCATAATGAGAATAACTGAGATCATACCATAAATAATTTGAGTGGACCCATTAATGGGATAAAGCATTTAGGAGCTTCCTCTGTCCATTGGTAGTAGTACTGGTTGCAGTCTGTGGGTAATTTTCTATTTCCCACCCTTAGATCCAAGTTGTGTTTGAATATGGACAGGGATGAACTTTGGTTTAACTGGTTGGGGAGTCTGTTCCAGAAAAGCGGTATTCTCAGACAGATAAAACTATCCCTCCAAGTTATTCTGCTGATATTGTAGAAGAGGTTTAGGTCCATAGACTGAGTATTTCTGATGCCATTTAACTTGCTGATGTGCAGTAAATCTGTCAGTGCTGTGTCACAGGATGTCTTGCATGTCAGACACAGGTCACCTTTTAGTAGTCTGTAGGACACTGAGTATCGTGACTGGGCTTTAAGTGAGTACATGCAGGATGCTTTGTTTAGGCCTTGTATCATTTTAGTATGGTATCTTTTTGTGTTGATTGTCAAGGAAGTTTTAAGATGAAATCTTTTACTAGCTTGTCTGCATGATTTGGCAATTATTAATGTAAATGTGAACAGGAAATGTGAGATGCCTTTAGGTATCTCTATAAAGATCCTCGAGAAACTAATGTAGGCATCACAGGGATTTAATGAATTAAGCATTGTAAGCTTTACTTTTAATGAATAATGCAAAGCTGTTGTTGGTGGCAACTTTAAAAGGATTTCAGCTGCTGTTGCTTGTTTATAATAGTTGCCCTGAATTATAAAGAAGAATGTAAAATCAAAATGCCTTGCAAACATATCATTTCTTAACAACATTGGTCTGAAAACTTCCAGCGGCATACATAGTTCCTGTTATGGTATTCAAAATCATCAAACATGTTTTCCAACAAGTTAACTTTCTGACCTGAGTTCACCTTGTCCATTCATTTCGTACTGAGGCTTAATCAATGCTGGTTGCATCACTTACAATTCCAGTTCACATTTAGCAGAAATCTGTTTTATTTCTTAAATATCTCATTCAATATCAGTATTACTGAATGTCCTTCCATCTTGAAAATGCACTCTGTGATTTAACTGCACAGTAATGAGGTTTAATAGAGTTTAACACAATTCCTCAGCTGAACAAAGCTTGCAGTAGCTGTTGAGTATACTTCAAATAGAGTTATATACATGTGCAATTGCTTCATTATACATATTTTAGCCAAATATATGCTAAAATGACTCATAGGGAAGAACACTCTCAAAGAGCTAATATGTGGATAACAATGACTGGGTGTGAGTTTGAATTTTTAAGGAACATATACTTGGGATCTTTACTAGTAGTAATGTCATTGTTACTCACCTGGCTTATGAGCTAGACAAGAGTGCTGTACAAATTGCTTTAGAAAATGTAATCAAAAATGTGTTAAGTAGGACTGCTTGACTAGAGGTCCAAAAAAAGCATGTGACTACTTGTCCCTCATACCAGCTCTGCTTACTTTAGCTCTATTTTATGATTAGCACCTTCAGGTGCCATTTTTTCAGCTACACTTAAGCCTGTTTCTACATATGATGTCACTTCACTTCAGTATTTTAGTTATACAGTCAAAGTTTTAACCAATCTAACTGCATTTAATTGTAAACATATTCCTTCTGTATGCTAGATAAATTGCAATGCATTAATATTCAAAAGCCTTCTGTAACCTTTTGTCCCCTAATCAATCAGCTAACACATTTACTTTGTAAATGCTTTACTGTTTGCTAAATTGCTGATTTCCTCTATAGAAAATAATCTGCTTCATGTTATGGATTATCATGTATATGTAAGACTTATGATCAAGTTCATTGATACCGGAAATGAGACAAAGATTTATGGTCCAGATCTGCTATATGATGGGATCCACCACTCCAAGACCTAATTATTCATATAATGGACTCTGACCTAACAGTGGGCCTTTCAGTAATGTTTATCTGAGGCAAAATGGGTAAAAATATTCACTGAAGTTCATTGTGCCAACAAATAATTGTTAAATTTATTCAGAATTGTTATGTCTTGTAGACTACAAACAATCATAATAAAACTGTTCTAGTCAAATAATCTTTAAGTTCATTTTCCATGACAATTCAGAAAGAAAAAGCAAGTGTAAAGTCAGTTTACATAGACATTTTACAGCTGTTCTCACCCAGCGTGCATTTGGATGGTCAGAAGAAACTGGAACACCTAGCTAAAGCTATGAAAGACAAAGGAAGACTATGGCACATCCACACACTCATTGAAATAAGATCAGAAGCTTGTACAAACAGATAACCGCTTATTCTGAAATGGAATAGGCCTGCTTTAGAATTCATTCCTTTAAGACCTATGAGATGCATTTGCACTGCCATTTTGTTTAGACTAACCTCCTGATGATTGTGTATTTTGAATTTCCAAATGTAGCTGGTCAGTGTGCACCCCAAAGAATGATGGCCACAGACAACAGCAATCAAAGACGATGCACGACAACCTTGAAACATCTGTAGTCACTCTTTGTCAAGCATTATGGTCATTTGCCAACTAAGGCGGCTATTCTTTAAAATGTCCAAAGGTTCCAGCTGTCTTATGACAGCTGTTTTCTTCTCATCTACGACTACCAAAATAACCCAGTTTACAAGCTTGCAGATGCATAACAAAGGTCATGTCTTTCTGAACCACTGTTAAGGATACACCTGACTTGGAATGTTCTGCAGGACTGCATTGGCACTACCTATAATGCAGATTAAATGGCAAGGTCTAGCTTCTGCATGTTTTTTCTAATAATAAAAAAATAAAATATGCAATATCTGTGTGATAATTATTATTTTGTACACTACAACGTACAGATCCCTTCACTTTTTTTCTCTTTTATAACAAAGATCATTCAAATAATAATGCGGCATTACCATTGCATTTATTTTCTTATTACAGGATTCGAATTTATACTATGTCGTATCCACAGCCTCTACTTGTTTTTATGTGCATGCTACAATTTGTTAAAGATACTGTGTAGGGCAAATTTCTTCCTTTTCAAGTCCTGGTGGCATGATAAATATGTCGGTACATTGATTCAATGAAGTCAATCTTGCGAAAGTAAATTTAACACCATGTTTTAATTAAAAAAAAAAAAAAACACCCTTGGCATGAACGAGGGATACCTATATGTTGTGTTGTGTCTTTCAGCTTTTCCCGGTTAGGGGTCGCCACAGCGGAACTCTGGTCCGCTAATGATTGGCAGTAGATTTTTACGTGCCGAGTTGCCAGCCCTGACGCTCACAACCTTCAACTAAGGTATGCCCATTCATGCATGAATCCACAGAGAAGATGCTCTAGCTGAGATTTGAATAGGACAACGTCTTACTGTTAGGCGACAACGCTACCGCAGCACCACCACCTATATGCCAACTCGGATATTGTGCAAACTCATAGAAAAGGGAATAATCACTGTAGCACAAAGTGTTACTCTGTGTGTGTGTTTATGCTATTGTGCACACTAGAGAACAGTTATTTGTTTGAGTATATATATATTTATTCAGTAGGTGGTGGTCTGGCTGAATGCACATCACATTTATATAATGCACTTTAACTTGTGCTCGTTTTAATTTTTTGACCTAAATATCTTTAAGGAATCTGCTGAGTTTGCTTCTGCACGCTGAAGAGATAACTTCTCCTTGGACCCTCTCAAGCAATGAATAAAGCTCTGGCTATTTACAGCTTCCATCATGATGCAGCTAAAATAATTTTACAGACCATAATTATTAGTATTAGTGGTCAAATGTAAGAGCTGGTGTAATGTCTCATTTTGGTTTATGTTGTGGTCCTTTCAGAAAATGCATTATAAATATTTTGTCTACCTAAACCATGTCTACTGCATGGAAAATAAATAATTGTTTGCCTATTTTATATTATCCTTAAAAGTATGCCTGTGCATTTATCACAAGTAGCTTCAGATCTCAAACATATTACAAATAAAATTGCCACTATCTAACTAGGAGAAAAAAAGCATGTAATCTTTATTTCATTATGTATACCCTCCTAATCCCATTTATTAATTATTTTTCTTTTACAGTGATTCATCTTCTGTGGAGAGGTAAGCATCCTTTGTGACAGTCTCTTCTAAAACATACATGCAGTGTGTACAGAGATTAATTGACTCATTTTGCTGATTACAAGCAGCTCATTAATAAGCTTGTCCCAAGTATTGTACTTAGCTTATTCACAACCCCTTTTGGACAAGTTAGACCATGTAGTTATGAATCCTTAAATAAAAGATTTATGAGATTTGAAGACACATCTGTTTTGCTTTCAAGTTTCGGTGTCCTTTTACAGTCACCAATTGAAAAACAGATTACTGAGTAAACACATATACACAGAATATGTGTTGTGGTATTCATCATTTTAAGCATCATTTATTTTCAGTTCTCCAAAACTGGTCAGTTATAAAAAGGACTGCAAGGTTTTAGAATAATGACATTTTTTTTCTGAGATTGTCGCAACAAACAACTATATATGCAACAACTGAACAATTATGCATTTCATCATATCTTGATCTTTTCTGCAATACCATTGCCCAGGCTCTATGTGGTTATGTTCAAATTTATTATAACCCCAAATGGCCTGAAGGGGGTCTGCTATGCTGCAAGATTTCATTTTAGACATGAGTTTTTTCAGATTCCTGTTGTAATTTTCTTTGGACACAGACTGAACTGTGATGAAAAGAACATTTACTAAATTAATATCTCTCACTGCATTACAAGGAAGGCATCCATATTTTCTTTTTTTTTATTGCCTCTCTCATGGCCATCAAATTGTCTTTTGCAATGACAGCCTTTAACTTTTTGTAGTGGACATCTGATCTTCTGCTTTATTAAGTTATGTTTCAATGTTAAACTTAAAATAGTGGCTTATTTAATAAATTTGCACAGGTGCAGATATGGGCGTCATTGAATAAGAGAGTATACACGCGCACACACACACACACACACACACACACACACACACACACACACACGCACGCACACACACACACACACACACACACACACACACACACCCTGGAGTCAGTTCCTAAATGTAAAACCGTGTATTAATACTTTAGTGTATATCATCGATCTGGCTAATGACTGTTCTTCTAAACTGTTTTAAGAATCTTGAGATGTAGTTACGTCTCTTAACCTGCACAATGCCCTACATGATGTGAGAAATATCAGAAAGAAAAAGTCAGAATGGCATAAAGGCAATTTGAGAAAGAAATCTGTGAGTGTACTATGGTTATTATGTTTTCTATGTATATGGCACACGTGTGCATGGAAAGAAAAGAAGGAAAACATTTGTCAATGAGAAAAAATATAAGATTTGGGTATGGTTATTCTTTAACTTGCTGTATAATTTAAACAAAACAAGTTTATGCATTTGTTCATGCATTTATTCTGTTCTTTCCAGTATCTGCCATTTATACCTCATAATCTGTAGACTCCCTCTTAACAGGCTTAGTAAGTTCTCTTTGTTTTGCTTATTTTTCGTATTTGATAAAACTGAGTTGGGTAATGTAGAATTCTGCTGCCCTCATTCAGGGGAGATGGCAAATATCCTCATTTAAGAGAAACAACAGCTGTATTTCAAAAATATCAGTGAGAATTTCATATATAAACCTATGAAATTCCATATACCATTAAATAAATAATATTACATTTTTTTTAAGCAGTCTCTGCCATTAACTAAATTTACTGTTAACTATCAACATGATGTCTATAAATATAATATTTAATCTACATTAAACACATCCATTATTCATTCATGAATAATTATGCTGTCAGCAGAGAACACCAGCAAAATCTTTAGAGTCTAAACAGATTATAAAATGCTGAAGTGTAAAACAACAAAAATGTTATGCTAAAAATGCACAGCGTGGACTTTACCAGAAACACACAAAAAATGTGTCTGCCTTGAACCCACTGCAGCCCCACTTCTCTAGGACTGTACAACCTTCAAGGTAAAAAGAATATTTCTTACTCCTCATGATTCTGCAATCTAATTCCTCTATTAATTGAGTTAAATTGGAATAGATTAGACCTAAACAACTATTATCTTTTAACATAATCCAATGCAGTCAATCTAATGCATCCCAAAATAAGGCATATGTATGATACATGCATAGTCAATGGGATTAGGAACAGATTGTCTGAAAATCTGCCGTGATAGCAAAGTTGTAGTTAACATTCTTGCCAAATGCTTAGTAAAACAGTATATGTAAAAGAGAGTGATCATGAAGACGGTGTTACTAGCGCCATGACTGAATCATATGATTGAATTAGCATATCAGCCAGGTGTAATGAGTGATGTTGATGACCCGCAGTCTCATTTTTATGATTTTCATTTCTAATGGATTTGAACTGTGACTCCAAGGGTAGAAGCAGATAGGTTCCCAACTCAGTTTTATCAAATACGAAAAATTGCTTATAGCTTTCCAAGTCATTTCTTTTTTTCTTTTTTTTTTATTATTATTGAGGTTGTATAAGGGGGGAGTGACCCATTTCACATCGGAGTGAATATTGCCCTTTCTCAGTGGTATTATAACCACCAAGGTAGTATATATAAGAAGTGTCAATGTAAGACATGGTTGTTGATGGTCGCCCTTTGTGCAGAGGGATTACTCTCACTGCCTGTTCTCAGACTGTGGATAAACAGGGATCTAAGTGGATTTGCTAGGTCATGTCATAAGTTGTTTAAAACTCAACCTGGGATGCTGCTGGTTCCCATTGATGGCATGTTTATGGCCTAGAGCAGTACCAAGATGACCTGCTATCTTGAGATAATAAATTGAGGCTGAGGAATTGTGGCAGGAATAATTTGGGGATGATTGGAAGGGACAGAGGGTGAAGTGTTCTACAAATCTGTCAGCTAGCAGATTGGCTATTTGCTCCAGATGAGTATGGGTGATGCCATCTACAACCAGTTCTGCGCATAGCTGTGTATTCCCTTTTAGCTTCTGGATGTAGTTAAATAATGCCTTGTGATGATGCTTAGCTAGGAAGTCTATTTTTGCTTCATAATTAGCTTTGGAGGAATTGCCAAGATCTCTAGTTCTTAAGCTACAGAGAGATTTATTCTCTGCTGAGCCAGTTTCCTCTTGCATTTGGACATTAGTTTCTATTGTTATATAGCCCATTTATACCAGGGGGTACACCAGGGTGGCTTGTTTTTTTTTTTTTTTCCGCAAGATTATAATCTGTTCTCATAACAAAACCTAGATGCCCTTCAAATTCATATTGGTTTAATCTGTTCTCTGCAAAATTCAAATGTGACTGTACTATCCTGTCTCTCATGCCAGCTGGCTCCACATACAGGGACATTTAAATGTTTCCTTTTTCTTCTTACCTTAAGCTAAAACATTCTTTAATCTGCCCTGTTGCCCTGTCCTCTCAGTTAATTTGTTAGTTGTACTTTCAAATATCTTATTCTCACATCCTATACAGATTGAGCATTGGCACTTTACAGTATTGTCACCTGTCACCCCTGAACATAGTTTCTTAGTGTTAGACCGAAAAACCTGGGATGCTCTTCCTATCTACATCAGGAACACTGAAGACATATGTGAAGTTAGGACAGAGCTTATACCTAGCCTCAACAAAGAGCAGACCGATCGTTATTTTACTCACCATCTCCTTACCCAATGCTAATGCTTCCATAACACAACATCTCCATGCTACCTCTTTATGGGTACCTGTGGTTTAAATAACTGTGTCTTTACTGGATCAGAGCACAAAATGAATGTTATATAATTTAATCTGGCTTGCTTGTGAGTTTAACATGCTGGATTTCTGGTATACAAATCACTGGATCACAGACGTTAATATGCTATGTTGTAACTGAACTGAGGTCCGTGTTCTTCTTTTTCTTCTGCTCACTGCAGTTTTGTATTTGCACTTCACTGTTTTCATTATTTGCAGTTTATTGGTCTTATATGCTCCATTATTTTCATGTTAATGTTACTTGTTTCATTTAATTGAAATGTTGCTGCTGTCTCTTCACTTCCCAATTCATGCCTGAAGTGGATCATTTGGAATCAGTCTACTACCTTGGACAACAAGCAAACAAGCAATTACATCAGTAAATAAATTCCACACCTAAAGCTTACACTCCAGAGCAGCTCTTTTGAGTGTGCACCTTTAACCCCTAGTGGGCGTGGCTTAGCCTTTAAAAACTAAGTTATCACCTTAGATTTCTAGAAAACTCTCATTGAAAGAGGTCAAATATCAATAGAGTTGTGTTTGCCATCACATATGGCTCAAGACAAAATATCCTGGTACCTTGTAAGTAACATGGTTTTGGAATTATTAATGCAAATATGAACAATCAATATTTGACGCCTAGAGGAGCAGTAGGGGTTAACTGCAGAAGACGCCTGGAGGAGCACTCGTTATAGTCTGTACTCACCTTTAAGAATAACCCACAGGTCACTAAATTCATACTCTGTATGTCCAACTTACGCGCTGTTAAACAAACTTTCTGAATCCAGTGCTTTCTACCAGACTTATGCACTATATCCAAGGCTTACATAATGCATACAGCAGTTTCTGAATCTAATCCCATATTGTATACTCTGGCATCCATAATATGAGCATGTCTTCTGCTACAATTTTGATAGTTTCCATTTGCTGTGTTCTCCCTATATTTCTGTGGAAATTTCTGAGAACTCCAAAAATACATATAAAAAGAGATGGTTGCAGTATGACCCCCCTCTGTATGGCCAACCCTCTGCCTGGTTGTGGGACATTCAATGTCCACATAGTCAAAAGGCTGATCCTATCAGGAATGACAAGGGATACATCTGGGGAGTGTTCCAAATCCTGTGGTCCTGGCAGAGCAGTCTAATAAACCACATACTGAAATCTGAAGTCCCCATGTGTAAAATGGAAGAAAAGGATATACTTTATTTATTTCAGTTACTACCTGACACGCTAGAAACTAAACATAAATAAACAGTATCTTCTCTTTCTGTACCAACCTAGGAACTATAGGTATAAGTATGAAACACAATTTCTTAGGTTTACACAATTCAAAATTTCAACAAATGTTGACAGAATACAGACTTACAGCTGAAAATGTAATGGAAAAAAAAGATGAGTCATGAATCCATGTCCATGCATCAAGCTAGTACTAAAATACGGGTATGAGAAAACAGTTTTTCTTTACAAAGTAAGTACTTCCTTCAGAGGGGAACTGAGAACCAATGCCTGATAATCTGACTTGTTTGGAATCAGATGGAAAAAGGAGGCGGATAGAATCAAACAGAGAACTGCAAGGTAAAGCTTGGCAGCAATTTATGTATATGCCACCCTGTCCTAAATCACCAGACTTCAATTAAGGCATTAGAACCTAACAATCACTTCATCAAAGCATTAGACCAAGCATGAGTCAACACTAAAGGAGTCCTGAGAATCCCTCCTGAGAAACCCTTACATAAAGAGAAAAGCATTTACCAAGCCTGACCTAAACAAGTCATGGCTGTCAACACAGATGCAAAAAATGCTAGTTTGATGGCTAACTATAAAACAACAATGGGACAATGTGCCCTAGTATCTCACTGCTTCCAGGAGGCATTGAAACAAGTGCCAGAAAGAATTCTAGGCATCCATGGAAAATGCAACACGGACAAGAATAAAAATGTTTTCGTTCTTTTAAACTTTAATTCTACTTAAGTGAGTCTGAACTGAATAGCCGTGGGACCTGTTCTTCTCTTGGGGCTAGATTTATTCCACAATCATCCAGCAGCGAATGAGCAGCAATTATACGCTGGGACTCTGAGTGAGCAGTAATGAAGTCTATGGATTGTGACCAACTGAATCTGACAAACTGAGCCCAGAGCAGCTGGGCTGATTAAGTAGGCTTTCATTGTGCATGTATGTCATGTCTAAAAATCAATACAAAATAATTTAAGAATCTGACCTGCATTTTTGTTTGCAAATATGCACACCCATGGCATTCTGAAAGTGTATGGAGCAGATAGCAGTCTACTGGCATGACAAAAATCTGGAACCGTTTATCTCAGTATTGCATATGATGTTCAGTAAAAAAATGGCACTGCTATGAAACACTGAGGTTTTGAGACTATTTGTGTCAGTCTTTGTACTGTGACCACCAAATCAGCCTTGCAGTCCATCAGAGTATTTTACACACAAACACAAACACATGCACACAGCTGCTCACCTCAGAAATTCCCTAATGGCAACATTTTGTTTTCAAAAAAGTATAAGACAGTATATTTTTGTGTTAACTGTTTATCCACAGCTTGTATTTCTTCCCCTCTTCTTTAAGAAATGCTCACCATTTCCCTTGCTGAGTACCACTTATAACCAATATAGTGGCATCAATGGTGTGAGAAATTGTTGCCTCTTCCAGCACAGGTATTTACTGAAAGAGTTTGAAAAGCACAATAAATGAAAGCTTTAAATTATCCTGCATGAGTATGTGTTGTCATGGTGAAATTCTTTCATTATCTATTGTCTGAAGAACAAAAGATACAGAGGAAAAGGAGATCACTGTTTTCCACAGGAAAAATCATTGCTGCTGTGATTTCTGTGTGTGTCAGAAATGAATCCCTTCTACTGGCAGATTTCTCCCTTCTTTAAATTGGTGCTACCATGGAGTTGGTATGTATAACTTCAGGTGGTGGCCCCCACATCATTTGGCTGTAGGGGGAATTGCCCCTTGAAAAATATGCTTAAAGTTAACTTTGTCATGTGTCGGTTTATTGGGCATTATTTTTTGTCATTTTTAATGCTCACAGTTTTACAGTTTGGCTATCCAGAGTAGAACCTTACATAATTATAACAATTATATTTATGGTTTCAAGGAACTCAGTATTTTAAAGGAGCCACTTTTCATGTAATTTCTGAATATGTACACAATTATTTAGAATTTTGTGAAAAGTGAGATTCTAATACTTTATATATTTTTATGGGATTTTTAGATTAGCGCTCTGTTTTTATATTAATAATGCCTATCTGTTTTTGGTTCAACATATATTTATTTATGTAATGGCTATGTATGAAAACAGGAAATAATTTCAGTTTCATATATTTTTATAAAATGTTGATCAGCTTTTTTTTTAAAAAAACACAAATTTCTTTGTCCAAATGCAAGAGAATTCTAAACTGAATTTGGTTGTAATAGATCTGATACAAGGACCAGTATTAGTTCTTAAGATACTTGTCAAAGTAAGTTACTGTGTCACAGTTAGATGGTCAAAGTGTTTTGCATTTCCCCTGAAAGACTTCCTACTCCAAAGGCTCTTAGTATGGTGGATCTGATCCACATGCACACGTGTGCGCGCACACACACACACACACACACACACACACACACACACAATAATACATCCATTGGAACTAGGTATGGATTTCAATACACTTGAACTTAAGCACATAGATTCATAGATTAGTATTAGGCTAACTGCCCTTTTTAGCCATTTTTTAAGCCTAGCCAATTATCCCCTGTGAGATTCATCCCCTGTACCTTGTGTTTGTAAGGCAAACACCTTAACCATTAGGCCACCCTCCCAACATAATGTGAACACTCATTTCTAAACTAGTGGTGTGTAAGTAATTGGTATATGATGAAATATAATACAACCCATAACAATTGTCATCAAATGTTAAGCTTTTGTACTAAATCGTACTAGAGAGGACTGGGTTCTTTTCTATCCAGCATATGAAATAGTGCATTCGAAGCTTTACCTTTTACTCTGATCACGTCTTTAAAATGTTTTTAATAGCTAGAGACATTTTGGGATTGTTTGTCTAAACTCTTTTCTTGCATTTCTAGCTTTGACCTAGGCTTGCAGTGTGTCTCATTTATAATACAGAGCGATGACCCTGTGTCTCCCACAAACTTAGCTTTTGTGCTTCTTAAAATGTTTACTGCCATTTTGACCATTCTGTCTCGCCATTTGTACTTATTTTGTGTACACATGTCTTTGTTTGACTGACTTCACTCTCTGATTCACTCCCATTACATATTGTCAGTTGCTCTGCAGTGTCGGTTCTTTCATCCTCTGTGATTTGTACTGTTGGAGTTACACATTATTTGTATTTCTGCTACAGCATCTCTTGCACAATGAATGTGTTTCATGTATTTGCACATCTCCTGTGGCCAAACACTTTTTCATTTGAATATGTACCTTACGTAATTAGGAATGTTTTGCTTCACTTTTCCTCTCTTTGGTAATTATACATGATCCTTTTCGGTGTACTTCTTTCAATTCACTTTGCTTCCCTTCACTGACTATTTCTTTTTTTTACTTACATTTCAATAATTTTCAGTAACTATCGATTACTTAGTCTTCCTTGTTTTTATTTGTGAGTAATCACAAAATACGGTATATGTAGCTCCTTATCTAGGACCATTTCTGACTCAGCCTCTGACACTGTATCATATGTGCATCACATCTGTCTTGACTCTTACTTAATGTCACTGACCTCATAATTTTATGCTGCTCCATTCACCAATTATAAATCATCTATGTGGACTAGCTTTCCTTCTGTCTTGTATTTCTGAAATTGACTGTTTCATATTTGATATTTCCTTGGACTCAAAGTGGGATTTAAATGTGTGTGAAGCCATCTTACGTTCTCTCTCATCTGCTCCTCCTGTGTATTTTTATAGTATATACCTATGCTGGATCTCATATGCAGTAATACAAAAGAAAATCTCTTATTTCTTTTTCATGTGTAATGCTTTTCACTGCTTTTGAAATGTGGCTACACACTTCTAATGTGTGCCACAGGCAGTATCAAATATATTCAGATTAGGAATTTCCCGCTTATTTTACGATTCAGACTTTTATTGTACACTGCTATTGCATTACATACCTTTTCCATTTGTGGCACCCCATTTTTAATAGTCATTTTAAGAATTAGAGTCACTTCACTTTGAAGTTTTCTCTGGACTATAACCTCCTACTCCTGTTTTCCTGTTGTACTGGAATAATGTATGTCTGAACAAAATGTATCAAAATGAAAGTTACCTGACAATTTACATTTTTAATGGGAGGTTGCCTTATCATAAGTTTTTTCTGTGTTGTGATGACAATGGATCTACAGATGTTCTAGTTCTCTGCAGGTAACTAAATTAAGATCCACAAATGCATCAGTAGATGCAAAATGGAGTGAATAATGCATGTTCTCAGGGTCATTGTAAAGTCATGCCATGCTTTTACACAAATACAAAGATAAAATCAACAAACTAGCATGTCTTTGGCACTCTGTCTGCTTAATAATACATACTTGAAACAGCTGGCTAACAAGAGCTTTTAGGAATCTTTCCTTTCAAAAAGGAGTTTGGATTTATTCAGAAAACAACAAAATGCACTTACGGACTGATGTTGAACAGATACATAATTCAGTTCAGTCATAATTTGTGAATTGTGTTGCATTATCTTCCTGCTGTATTATTGAATAATGGGCATCTCATGCTAACGCTGAACAAGTGACCTACCACTATTGTATTTGAACGAGGAGAGTAGACTCTCAGAAACATAACACATCTTCTTTAATTCTTTAACTGCAGATGGATGATTGGTCATTAGATCTCATCTTAGGAAAATTATATATAGAATGTCAGCTTCTTTTTAAGTAGTTTTGGCCCCAGATTTTTTTTTTCTTTGCAAAGTAATGGACTAAATATAAGGCTCATTAAGCAGTAATTTATTATACTATTAAGGTCCACTTGTGCATTCATTCATTTATGCATTCATTCATTTTTAATTTCATCTTCATGAAATTCAGGGTGTCAGCGACCAGTGCCCTTTCACAGTAATAGGTGTATGAACAAACCTGAATAGGATGCCAGTTCATAGCATGATACATTTGCACTCAGAGTACACACCTAAGAGCAAACTGAACATTAGCAGTTTGCCTACCTACACTACTTTGAGATGTAAGAGGTAAACCAAAAAAGAAAAAAATAAATACACACACATATATATATATATATATATATATATATATATATATATATATATATGGATTCACTTCATAACTCTGAAACTTCATAATACTGAAAATGACAAAACTTCATAATACTGAAGACCAAAATACTGAAAGCTCAAAATACTGAAACTCAAAATACTGAAAACACATATTATGCGTAAACTCAGCTTAAACAACATAAATCATAGCAATTTCTACCAAATATATGCAGGGGCAAGCCCCTGCACCCTGCTAATTATATATATCTACTCCAAGATTGCACTTAACTACACTATGTGCAATCTTGGAGTTGTTATATTTAATTAGCAGGGGGTGTCGAGCCCCCACATGGGGGGTGCAGGGGCGCTTGTCCCCCTGCATATATTTGGTAGAAATTGTTATGATTTATGTTGTTTAACCTGAGTTTACGCATAATATGTGTTTTCAGTATTTTGAGTATTCAGTATTTTGAGCTTTCAGTATTTTGGTTTCAGTGTTTTGAGTTTCAGTATTTTGATATTTCAATGTTATGAAGTGAATCCATATATATATATATATATATATATATATATATATATATATATATATGTGTGTGTGTGTGTGTGTGTGTGTGTGTGTGTGTGTGTGTGTGTGTGTGTGTGTGTGTGTTTGTATTATAAGCTGTAAAACACAAAAATTCCACCAGCAGACAAACCACACTAGTATCCAGGAACCAAATATATATATATATATAGTCCCTAATGTATTCACAAAACCAACAAAAACAGGGCACATTTAAAGAGGTTGTTATGTTATCCATATAAATTGGGCTGTGGACAACGGGGTGAGGGTAAAAATGTGGCACTTGTAATTTTTGTCAGTATGTAAGCCAGGGTAATGAGTTTGTTCATTCACGGACAGGGAAGAAATAAAAATAGTACTATTAATGTCTTAGCTAAACATGTTCAGATGAAAGGTAATGAACATAGGTTTTCTTTTATTGTGTTGTTATATATGAGAATGTTAGGTTAGGCAATATTGAAAATGCAACAGAGAGATGTGAAGCAAGATGGATAGCCAAACTACATTCTCATATGGGGTTAGGCTTAAATGAATTTGTACCCTTGAAGCCTGTTTTAAAAGCCGGAAGGAGAAGGAAAAAGTAATGTTAACCTTCTTTTGCTGAGTTCACTTTTTTAGTGAGTTCAGCTTTAGCTATTTCATTGTTTTGTTTGTTTTAACTTCTGATTGGTTTCTATATTATGAGATTGGTATATAAATGTTTAGTGAAGATGCTGTTTTGTTAGGGTCTGAAGAAGCTATGATTCCATAATGAAAGCACTTACCAGTTTGCATTTGCATTAAACATGGATTTATTTTACCTGCTGTTTGCTGCCTACTTTAGCTTTGGATAGTTGAACTGTGACTGCTGTTTTTCCACACTTATATATTATAAGCTGTTAAATGGTGCATTTGTGACTGTGATACTACATAAACCACATTTTTGGTATGTCTTAATAAGCACACTTGGCCTAAAAAGGTGAAATAAAAAGTCTTATTCTGCTTTCAGTACCAACTTGCTGCATTGTACTTTAAATAACATTCATGAGTAAGCAATGCTACATGTGCACAAAAACAGTAATCTGCAAATAAAACCACTGTGATATTGTATTTATATCATTATGCTTCATTAGCTAGGTTTTCCAGCTGGGTTGATAGTCATTTTCATGGAAGGCATGTGCAGAAATGCAGTTTAAAGCCAAACGAATTGTCCAGAAACAGCTGTGGGATGGGGGTGAGAGCGGGGGATGGACAGGGAGTTTTAAAGGAGGAAGTTGTTAAGGGAGTTGTTGTGGTGTTGCAGGTGGGAATGGGTAACGGTTAAGGAGAATGGCTGGCCAGAGAGGAAGTGAGGTAGTGGTAAGGAGGAGCTGGTTTAGTTCTGGCCAGTAGCTGGGGAGTGGAGATGTCAGATTTAGGTGTGAACCTGCTACCCACGTTCCCTGGCCCCCCTTTTGTTATCATCATGTTGTCAAATTTCTACATATGAGTGGAATAGCAGGGCAGAGAAGAGGAGCTGTGATAACCCTCTTCTGTTCCTCCTCTGGTGTTTTTTGTTTTCCATCTTACAAAGTGCTTGGCAGGTTATCAAAGTGAGCCATGTCACACTGCTTTGAGTGGGAAATTGTAAGTGAGCAGTTTAAAATACAAGAATTTTCTTTTTGATATTACTGATATTATTATTATTATACTCCAAAATGTCAGGAAAGGGGCTTGGTAAACTAGGACTGAATATAGAGTAGTGTTTTGGCAACTTAAGGTCAATGCCAATTCCTGTCTTGGAATTAATAATATTTTATCAATTACTTTGTTTTTTTTTAAATTAAAGGCAGCTAAATTATGACAGCCCTTCCTTCTGTACTTATTTGTACCCATAAATAATATTGTATTTGTAGATATATAACATTTTTAATTGTTGTGTCTTTCGGCTTTTCCCGGTTAGGGGTCGCCACAGTGGAACTCCTGTCCGCTAATGATTGGCAGTGGATTTTTACGTGCTGAGTTGCCAGCCCTGACACACAACCTTCAACAAAGGTACGCCCATTCACACGTCTCCACACCGAAGACGCTGTAGCTGAGAATCGAACAGGACAGCGTCTTACTGTGAGGCGACAATGCTACCGCAGCACCACCACCGCAATATATATATATATATATATATATATATATATATATATATATAGATATACCGACAATAGAGGTGGAGATGTTAGGAATAAAGTAGAAACTAGGGAACTAGAATTTATACTAGGTATATGGTTTTAAGGATTAATTGGGTAGTTGATGGCAATGAAAATCTTGGTATAAATGCTGTGTTTTACTCTTCTTTGATTGTGTGATGAAGTGGCTGGTACCACAAAAGCGTTCACCTCTTTTAATAATAAAGCTGTTATTCTACATAGCTGTGGCTGCTACCTCCTGCTTTGTTTTTTTACTGTTTAGATATATATATATATATATATATATATATATATACACACACACACACACACACACACACACACACACACACACACACACACACAAATACACTTATACTGACAGACACTCACTCATTCATGCCTTTTCATGCATGCACCACAAGTCCATCCGCACAAATATATACAAATATACTGAAACACTCCCCTCATCCATATCTTTGCTGAACTTACCTGCTTCATGAATATTACCAAAGCAGTGAATTGATATCATTGCCCAAGCAAACTGGGAGCTATGGACATTTCCAGGAAGGGAGACATAGCTAATTAATATTAGCTACTCCCATGGACTGCTAAATTAACATATGGCTTCCTCTGCTAGGCCACTAGTGTGATGTGGAAACTTTCTGAGCTGTGGCTTCCACATCATGGTAAGCCTTTTTGAATTCCAGGGATAGTGTTACGGATGCTGTATAAAAATTGAGATGAGGGAATACAGATGAACACTTTTTTGCTCCACTAATTAATAAAAGTAGGGTAAGATCTGCAGCTTGTCGGTGTGACAGAGAAATAGACATCATTGAGTTCACTGAGGAGTCATGTCTTTCCATAACTACTCTTTATAAATTGTTTGGCACAATATCTTATTCTGTACTTGAAGAGATAGCTATCTGTGAATAGATCACAATGTACTGCGAGGAGAGAAGTTATGTTGTCACAGTCAATGCATTAACAACATCTCAGGTGGAGAGACGGCAGCAGATTGGCAAGAGATAATCTAGAAGAAAGAACATATTTTACTACAGATTACCACAGTAGCATGTAATGCATGTAATGTAAAATGCAAATACAGCTCTTAGTAGTTTACTATCATTTTATTGAAGTGGACTCAGTCGAATGATCATATCATTGACCCATGTCCACGAAAAGTCACATTTCCAAATTCCGATATAGCCGAAATACATTCCGAATTCAACCTAGGAACAAATGTTAGCATTGGTCGAGCTAGGGGTGAAATTTGTACTTCAGCAATATCAGAGTTCAGCATTGCCAATGTTTGAGTTTCTGACTTCTTGCAAACTGGATTTGATCAGGTCCACTTGAATAAAATGATAGTAAACTGCTCTTAACACCTAATATATCACAGACTTGTAATCTTGGTCAACATCTAATTCTTTTAAAAACTCTTTTTTAAGGAAGGAAGTCAAAATGTGCTGAGATGAAGTGCAGTTAATAGAAACACACTAAGACTGCAAATGACTTGAAAAGCCTATTTTACATGTGTGTATGTGTGTGTGTGTGTGAGTGTGTGTGTGTGTGTGCCTGTGTGTGTGTGTCTGCCTGCATTAATACAAATATAAATATAATTGGGGTTGAGAGTATAATCCAGCTGATCCAAATGGAGGTTTTTCAGCTAACTTGGGCAGCAAGTGTATATTTAGAATCAGTGAATAAAGAAATTGCAAAAAGAGCATTTTGCATGATACATCTAGCTAAATTATTACATTGCATTTGGACCATTCAGTGTAGCAAAGGTATTTTCCATTACAAAAATGCACATATGTAAGTCATAAATCAAGGTTTCCAAACACTGGCTTGTTAGTGTAAGCATTTAGAAAAAAACTTCTGAGTATCATCTCAGAAGCTAATAATTCTGCTCTTTGTTGGCTAAGACAGATGGCAAAAATGCTGATATGTTTGATTATTAAGCATTATTTTTTACAAATGCAGCCTCTAAAGCACATCTTAGAGCTGCCAAAATAACCTATCATTAAGTTAATATGCAGCCCAGAATGTTAAGATATACTTAATTACATTAATTAAACAAAACAATAACAACATAAATCCCTAAGGTCAGTTATCAGTATGAATGCTATTCTTTTTGCCAAGAAGTTATGTTTTAGTCCGGACAAAGAAAGAAGACTTGAGTGGGCATTTAATCAAAATAAATGGAAATGCATTTTACAACAAGGTAATGTGCTGCTGAACTCTGTAACTGGTGTCTCATTGACGGTTTATTTCTTGAGATATACAAGTATCCTATTCAATTTTATCTAAGGAAAACATTATGTTCTCTGTGTTTCAGCCGATATTCCAACAGAGAATGCAAAGTACCAATCAGTAGCTTATAAAAAAGATGAAAATAACATTCTGTGCTCTGTGCTTTATGGGTACCCAGCTCAACAAGCTTAGAAACAAAAACAATCAATGATATATGTGTGCCTCGAGACAAGCAGAATAAATTAACTTTCTCATTTTGCAGGACCTAGATGGTGCTAAATTATCAGATAATATACTATCTACTAAACACAGTCAGTTGTGAGAGTGAGCCAGAAGACCACATTGAAATAACAGTAAGAAATTATTTTATTTTCCAACAAGTTCCTGGCTGCCTTAAGATTTGTCTTTTGTAATTGAGATGAACATTCAGTCTATACTCCAGGATACTTAAAGGAGTCAAGTGGTACCATAACAAACACATTTTATTAAGACTTATAAGCTTGGCATATAAACTGAACAATGTGGATTTATTTTCTCATTTTCATCAGTAATATGTGGAAGATATGCACAGGACCCACCCCAAATACCACTTTCTATAGGGTTGCAGCTATTAAGAGGGGGTGGAAAGAATGACACTACAGGATTAGCTGAAGCACGCTTAAAGAGGCTGTTATATCTGGACTGTCCATGATAAGATTATCTTTAAAGATAATAAAAAGCAGAATTCCTAAGCTAGCGGAATGGATAGTAGCCAAGGTGATACTACAGAAGCAAAGAGTACCCTGCATACATTTGCTGTATTTTATTTGTTCCCCAATTCTGGGAGCAAACAGACTAATGGTTTCTGATACCACAAAATCTACAGTATTATTAGGAGAATGTCACGCCTAACTAAAGCAAAGCCTTTTTAGGTGAAAAAACCTTGCAACAGTCTAACTATCCATAAAATGAAAATGTCATATTATGTGTAAAACAAAAGATAGCAGTAGATGCAGTGTAGCTGGGTGAATGCATTGTTGGCTTTTGTTTAGTATCCACCACTACACAGTATAAGTTATTACATGGAAACTATTTTGAAGTGGCTTTGTTGTATTAAGGAAAAGAAACATATGCATGTAAGTTCTTCTTTGAATCAAGTCTTGAATTGTTGGAACTTTGAACCAAAAGGCATCTTTACAGGATTGAAACATGGCACTGGTAATGAAAGACAGGGTGTAATATGTGGAACAACAAATGAACTGTGTCCATGACTTGTGTTATGTTGTAGCTTTTCTGTTATGGCTGTGAGCAGGGGGATGTCAGTGTGCCAGAGTGTTATTAGTAACTACTTAATGAGAGAGTAAGAGACCTTAGGACCCTTAAGGATGTTGAAACATGGGACTTGTAGATCCTTGTTTGATGAGCTATTTATGGCCCCATCCATGTTGCGTGCAGCTGACCAGAAGTAAAAGATAAGAGAGATAACTTGTCCTTGTCCATATTATCCTACTGACCATCCATGCTGTGTGCAGCTGACCAGAAGTAGAAGATAAGGGAGATAACTTGTCCTTGCCCATATTATCCTACTGACCATCCATGCTGTGTGCAGCTGAACAGAAGTAGAAGATAAGAGAGATAACATGTCTTTGTCCATATTATCCTACTGTCCATCCATCCTGTGTGAAGCTGACCAGACGTAGAAGATAAGAGATAACTTGTCCTTGTCCATATTATCCTACTGACCATCCATGCTGTGTGCAGCTGACCAGAAGTAGAAGATGAGAGATAACTTGTCCTTGTCGATATTATCCTACTGACCATCCATGCTGTGTGCAGCTGACCAGAAGTAGAAGATAAGGGAGATAACTTGTCTTTGTCCATATTATCCTATTGACCATCCATGCTGTGTGCAGCTGACCAGAAGTAGATGATAAGGGAGATAACTTGTCTTTGTCCATATTATCCTACTGACCATCCATCCTGTGTGCAGCTGACCAGAAGTAGAATATAAGAGAGATAACTTGTCCTTGTCCATATTATCCTACTGACCATCCATGCTGTGTGCAGCTGACCAGAAGTAGAAGATGAGAGAGATAACTTGTCTTTGTCCATATTATCCTACTGACCATCCATCCTGTGTGCAGCTGACCAGAAGTAGAAGATAAGAGAGATAACTTGTCCTTGTCCATATTATCCTACTGACCATCCATGCTGTGTGCAGCTGACCAGAAGTAGAAGATAAGAGAGATAACTTGTCCTTGTCCATATTATCCTATTGACCATCCATGCTGTGTGCAGCTGACCAGAAGAAGAAGATAAGAGAGATAACTTGTCCTTGTCCATATTATACTACTGACCATCCATGCTGTGTGCAGCTGACCAGAAGTAGAAGATAAGGGAGATAACTTGTCTTTGTCCATATTATCCTATTGACCATCCATGCTGTGTGCAGCTGACAAGAAGTAGAAGATAAGGGAGATAACTTGTCTTTGTCCATATTATCCTACTGACCATCCATGCTGTGTGCAGCTGACCAGAAGTAGAAGATAAGATAGATAACTTTTCTTTGTCCATATTATCCTACTGATCATCCATGCTGTGTGCAGCTGACCAGAAGTAGAAGATGAGAGATAACTTGTCTTTGTCCATATTATCCTACTGACCATCCATGCTGTGTGCAGCTGACCAGAAGTAGAAGATAAGAAAGATAACTTGTCTTTGTCCATATTATCCTACTGACCATCCATCATGTGTGCAACTGACCAGAAGTAGAAGATAAGGGAGATAACTTGTCTTTGTCCATATTATCCTACTGACCATCCATGCTGTGTGCAGCTGTCCAGAAGTAGAAGATAAGAGAGATAACTTGTCTTTGTCCATATTATCCTACTGACTATCCATGCTGTGTGCAGCTGACCAGAAGTAGAAAATAAGGGAGATAACTTGTCCTTGTCCATATTATCCTACTTAGCATCCATCCTGTGTGCAGCTGACCAGAAGTAGAAGATAAGAGAGATAACTTGTCTTTGTCCATATTATCCTACTGACCATCCATGCTGTGTGCAGCTGACCAGAAGTAGAAGATAAGGGAGATAACTTGTCTTTGTCCATATTATCCTACTGACCATCCATCCTGTGTGCAGCTGACCAGAAGTAGAAGATAAGAGAGATAACTTGTCTTTGTCCATATTATCCTACTGACCATCCATGCTGTGTGCAGCTGATCAGAAGTAGAAGATAAGGGAGATAACTAGTCGTTGTCCATATTATCCTACTGACCATCCATCCTGTGAGCAGCTGACCAGAAGTAGAAAATAAGAGAGATAACTTGTCTTTGTCCATATTATCCTACTAACCATCCATCCTGTGTGCAGCTGACCAGAAGTAGAAGATAAGAGAGATAACTTGTCCTTGTCCATATTATCCTACTGACCATCCATCCTGTGAGCAGCTGACCAGAAGTAGAAAATAAGAGAGATAACTTGTCTTTGTCCATATTATCCTACTGACCATCTATCCTGTGTGCAGCTGACCAGAAGTAGAAGATAAGAGAGATAACTTAGCTTTGTCCATATTATCCTACTGACCATCCATCCTGTGTGCGGCTGACCAGAAGTAGAAGATAAGAGATAACTTGTCTTTGTCCATATTGTCCTACTGACCATCCATGCTGTGTGCAGCTGACCAGAAGTAGAAGATAAGAGAGATAACTTGTCTTTGTCCATATTATCCTACTGATATGGCTGCACACAGTGATACTGACTGATTATCCATAACAAAAGCAACCTTACAGTCCTTAATATCTTTTTGGTAGGTATTTCTTAAGGTAACATACTAGGAAATATCAAGGTACAACCTATCACCCTCATACTGGGGGAACTACCGCGCCATCAACTGGGAAAGCTACTCATGTACCAATACATTGGCACACCATTTTTTTGGAATTCATAAATTCCAATGCCTTGGACCAGCTGATCCAGATCCCCACCAGGGGCAGCAATATCCTAGACCTGTTCATTACCAACATGGGCGATTGGTGCTCCACACCTGAGGTCAGCCCCTCGTTGGTCAGATCCGACCATAAGCTAATCACCCTAGACATCCACATCCCCCCACCCCCTATTAAGGAAACCACCATAAAAACTTCTCAAAAGCCAGCTTCACACTTCTTAAAACAGAAGTGGCTAACTTCACCACTCCCATGCATATGGACAATAGCAGTACGACTGCCGAATACTACATAAATGCACTGTGTGAATGCATACACGAGTGCATGGACCATGCCATCTAAAATAGAACCAAGATGGTATCCTCCAAAAAAAGAAGCCAATTTGATAAGTCCCCTGCCATTAATAACACTACAATAAAAGTAAGAAACTGTTGCAAAAAAGGGTAAAATCTCAAGACTGGAAAAACTCTCTTTTCAGCATCAGTAAGAGGCTGAGAGCCCTCATAAAATCCTCCAAAGCTAGTTACGAAAACAAAATCACCACGGATTCCAAACACAATCACAAGGCATTCTATAGCTATGTCAAAATCTCAATGGCAACACTCAGATCTGCTCAGAGTTACAGCACAATGGCACTAAACATACAGAACCACCTAATATCGCCAACATCCTGGCTGATAGGTTCAGTGCAAATTTCTACCCCCCCTCAACCCCAAAAGGGCCCATCACTATACTGGATGAATGCCAAGTCCCTGTAATCATGGCCACACAGGTGAAAAATGCACTCGCCAAAGCCAAAAATATAGCATCCATGGGACCTGACGATGTCCCAGGCTGTGTTCTGCACAAACTACAAAATGAACTGACACCCCATCTAAGTACCATGTTCAATCACAGCCTCACTACAGGTTTTGTGCCCACTGAATGGTGCACAGTTACGGTGATCCCACTCCCCAAAGGAGGATTCACCACAGACCCCAGGAACTACTGACCCATCAGCCTGACAAGTCTGATCTGCAAGGCCATGGAATGTATTATCATGGAACTTATAAACAAAAACATAGGTAACCTGCAAACTCTGGACCCCACCCAGTTTGGGTTTGTGTAAGGCAGATCATGTCTGCTAAATCTGATTGACTTCTTTGATGCAGTCACCAAAGCCGTGGATAAGGGTAAGGCAGTTCACACAGCCTATTTAGATCTCGCCAAGGCCTTCAACACCATCCCCCACTCTGGTATTATTGATAAACTCATGAAACTGGGCATAAACCCCTATGTCATGTTGTGGGTGGCCAACTGGCTTATGGACAGAACCCACACAGTGAAAGTAGCCAATTCCAAATCTGTCTCCAGACCGGTGACAAGTGGAGTATCACAGGGTTTAGTCCTGGGTCCCCTCCTGTTCGGCATCTGCTTCTTGAAAGTTCAAGCCAACACAGAGGGCTTTTGGCTAACAAAGTTGGCAGACTACTGCAAACTGAAGGCCATTACTTAATCCCCTAAGGATGTGGACATTCTACAAAAGGGCCTTGCTGAGACAGATGCCTGGTGTCAAAACCATGGTCTTAACCTTAGTGAAAAAAAAAATGCATTGTTATCCCCTTTGGGAATACCCTGTGTCAGCAAATTACCACATAGGCATTTCTCCACTCTGTACTGAAAGTGTGATACAAGACCTAGGGACACAGGTTGACAGCAGTCTCTCCTTTGACAGCCTCATAGCAACAGTCAGGACGTCCTTCTATGTGACACACCTCATCACAAAATGTTTCTCATCCAGAAAAAAAGAGGTCATTGTCCCCGCCTACTCTGTCCTCGTTAGACCCATTATAGAGTACAATGCCCCATTTGGGATGTACCTCACAAGACATTTGCAGCAACTGGAAAGACCGCAGAAATACCTCACAAAGAGGATTACTGGCCTTAAACAGATGCCCTATGCAGATTGCCTTAAGAAGCTCCAGCTCTACTCTGTTGCATATTGTCTATTCAGAAGCAATCTCTGCCTAACATACAAAGCCATGTCAAACCCAGAGCTGTTGGACATGCTACACTTAGAAAAATCCCAATCCCTGTGGGCCACACGCTCCTGAGACCTTAACCTTGTCACCATGATTACCGGAACTTGCTGGAGGGACAGGTTCCTGTCTCAGAGGATTCCTATACTATGGAACAAGCTGCCCATTCATGTCAAACAGAGCACCTCATTGGCCCTATTTAAGAAGAATCTGGACAACTGGATGGGGAATAGGAAATTTACCTCGGGTATCACTTCTGTGGCTCTGCATGACAGGGGCACAGGTAAATAACATTTTGGGTGACTAAAAGTCAGGGAATCTTTATGGCTAAGCTTGTATAGGCCCTAGGGCCAAAAGCCTAGTACCTAGCTATGAACCTACCAGCCTATGAACCTAACAGAAGTACTGCCAGCTGTAAGCAAATTATGTGTCTCAGTCCCCTATCTTATAAATTGATGAGGCAAGAAAAGTTTCCACAGTTTTCTTTAACTCTGATGTTGCACACTTATGAGGACACCACAGGTCCTAGATAGATATAACATTTTTGCTAAGGAAGAATAAGACAAAAAATAAAAAAAGTGTGGCTATCAAAGAAATGCAGTGACTTTCAATATGTGCTGCAGTGCCATTAATTCAATTAAAGTGCACCTCAACATGGCTTTACTTCAGAGTAAACATTTTGCTTAACACAAATTGGAAGTTCATTAAGTTCAGCTAAACATTATGGATATCAAAAATACAATCCTTAGTCCAACTGTTTCACTTTTTTAAATCTTGTCATAGTAAGGGTCACCAGTTGCTGAAATGTTTATTATGGTTCATTGCCTATTCATTCAGTTTACCAAAATGTTTCTCAGTTGCTTGTACATTTCAAATCTTAGTTTATTTTTATGAGAGAAATACTACCACTGAAACATCTTAACAATCTCAACATGAAATATTTATCAAGTATATTTATTCATTTTCTGAACCAAGAAATGATAACAACAGGACTATGGTGACTTAAGGAAGGGTACAGAACTTTCATGTTGCCCATTCTGTCGGGTGAATCTGCCATTCAGCAATGCCTGGTTGGCACATTTGACATTTTTGTATGACTTTAAGATTTAACAACTTTGGCAATTATTCCCATTCCATCTCTGAAGCAAATTAATTTGAAATCACTACTAATAAAATTATTTTTCAGGGAACATAGCAGAAATATAGAATTGCAGCCTTCCTTGACCTCAGAAATGTCAGTAATGGTGAGTAGTAGGGAATGACCTCTCATATTTTGTCTGTTTACTCATTTCCTGCAGAGGACATTCTAGGTCTTAATTATTCATGCATGGTAGCTCTGAGTGATAGACATGTGGAGGATCTTTTTTACAAGTGATAATGTTAGAGTCACTTGCCTTATACTTTTGCCCAATCTTAAATCCATTACTATTTAAAAAGTGAAAGCTCCTATATAGAAAAAGAAGTTCATAGATGTGTTTTCAGACAGAATAGCCTACATAGTTATTTTTTGCTATAATTCTAGGCCAGGAAAACTTAAAAAAAAAAAAAAACAACAACCAAAAAAAAACTTCCAGATTCTCATTTTATTGGAAAGGCAATCAAAATTTTATTGTAATGCAAATATCAACAAGAAAGCTACTTTGTTAGACCGATGTTGTCTTATAGCCACAAAAATGTAAGTCGTATATGAGTAAGATAGATCATACATATTTGTAATTACACAAAGATCACAGTTACTTACACGGAAGTGAATTCACAATAGAGACGTGTTTTTAGGGCGTATGCCTGATGTCTAGCTTAAATAAATAACTGCTGTACAATTTAAATGCATTTTCTGTATATATATCATTTCCTACACTGGCATAAGACTGAGTAATTGTGGAATGTTGATGTTGTCAAATGTCAAGCATCCTCACTTTAACCATTCCATTGTGAACAAATAAAAAAATATTTCAATAATACGATGCCTACTCAACAAAGCACTTTGGAATTCTGCTTGAGATATCAGTATCATTCATAGCTCACACAAACTACATAACAAAGTACTGGCACAGCAAAAACTATGCAAAAAGATCACCCCTCTTCTTACACAAAAAGCTAGGCAATCTATAGCTAAAAGTGTCCTAATGCCCAAACTTAAATATCAGCTTCCCCTACTATCCATCCACTATAGTACAAACGCCCAGAACTTCAGAGGTAAATAAAATTGGTAGTTTGGTCCTCTTGGCCAGTCAGCACACAGGCACCCATCATTGTGACCATCTGATTGTCTGTGGCTTCCAGTAAAGGATAGGGTAATGCTAATGTTAACGACAATCATATTCAAAATCCTCGCATGTGGTCACTGTTCACCTCTAAAGCACAAACTGTAGATCCTGCTTATGTACTCCACAGCAATCAAGAGGAAGGACCACTCCTGTTTAGGCCTCATCTCAGCTCAACAACTGCTAAAATAGCTTTTACAAAAAAATGAACCAGCCACATAGAATCACCTTACCCCAAAGTTAAGATAAAAAAAAAAAAACACTCAAGATATTAGGGCCAGACTTGCAGAGTTTTAGAAACTGTTTCTAAGATACAGGTTATGTTCAGTCTAAATTCTTACTGCGTCTGATTTTCCCCACTTCTAAACCACTTTTAGCAAATCCTTTATAAACTGCATAAGTTATTGCTGTGCATATTGTATGTAACATACTAATTGTCTGTCTCTACACTAATAAATTTTATGTCATACATTTCATGTTTTCTACTACAGCTTGCTTGCAACACTACCATTGCCATGATGTGTATTATTACTCCTGTGTAACTGGGTAAAGCCTCATTTGATTGTTAAAAGGTTTTAATATGTTTTATGTTGTCCACCCCCACCTCCCACGGCCTGGTCTTGACTGAAAAGGATCATTGCCCCTTCTCAACTAGCCCACTATCAAATTGCAGAAAATAAATATATAAATATGTCCCATTTCTTTTTTTCAGCTCTTTTTGATGACTGCATGCTTGGTTATCCACATACTATGTTAATCTGCAGACTGACAGCTTGTTTGTATAGATATGAACAAGAAATAAAATATTACACTCATTCTTTTAAATAAATGATGAAGATGATGAGAAATATGATACATATGTATTTACTTGATATTTATACTATGACAGACAAAGACAATCAGCTCTTTGTTGTAAACCAGAAATCAGTTATGGAAACAGTAAAAGCTTTATAAGAAAATTAAATGTTGTTTGCATGTCAGACATGTTTGTTGCTGTGTTGGGGTTGACAGCTTACTGTGTAGTTAAAACTGGACAGGCACCATAACCTTTGCACCATCTGTAGCCATGACTATCTCCAGCCATTTCCCCACCCACTCCACCCACTTTTCCACAGAAATGATGGCATCAAAGAGTACCTCAGGACCAGGTGGAATGCCTTCTTTTGTCTTTTTGTTCTGTTTAAGTAGTCTTGGAATTCTATTTATCTGATTAGTGATTTTTCTGTAAAAAAAAAAAGTTAATCCGATGCTGCATTTTTACAAAATCCTGCATTCTGTTTGTGCAAATAATCAGAATATCAGAGTCCATACAGTCTGCTTTTGGCTATTGGACTATCATTGTGATTTTCAGATAGTCCAGAAAATACAACATAAGTGGTAATACTATGCTGTGTCCTTCTATATAGTTTGTAAAGAAGGAGGGAAGAAAGGAGGGGAGAAGGGTGGGAGAACGGGTGAGGTGAGCAAGATTAGATACAAGCGTCCAATGGGTGGTAGCAATTGGGATGAGTTATTAGATGTCTTGGGGTTGGGGGAGGAGAGTCCTCTACATCAGTTGTAGGCAGACGAGGATCATCATCTCTGGCACTACAGCTCAAAGGATTTAGGGAAGGCTTTCCTGTTAAATCAAAGGTTGTTGGATTAGGTTTGTAGAAATTTGAAATCTGCAAAAGGTTTGTTGGATGAACAGTTTGAAATTAAGAGAATTTTAGAACATTTTGAATTCCCTCTTTCAAGCCTTTTAGGCTGTCTCCATTAGGTTTAGTTCCCTAAAAGTGTCCAGAGCAGTAACGCTTAATTCCTCACTGCTGTTCTCCAGTGGTAAGTTGGTCAATAACCAGACTGACCAGGATGACATTGAGATATATTACTCTTCTTTAGATAAGGTAGTAAAGGTGATGAAGCCATTTGATAATCCTTGTTTGGCTAAGTTGGACATTGAATCAACATTCAGATTAGATCCCTTATGGAAACAAGACAGGCTGATTCTTGTGTGAAACTGCAAAGTAATGACATTTTTACTTTGACAAAACCATGTCCATGGGCTGTGCAGTGCTTTGTGCTATACTTGAAAAAATTTAACAAAACATTGTGTTAGCTTTTACAGCCATGAGCAAAGACCCTTTGAGGAGTCCATTGCTTAGATGACTTTCTGTTAGTAGGCGAGGCTAAGAAGGAAGATGAGGCAGGTGTGAAGTTGGGTGGAGCTGGGGGTATTGTTGCCAATGTCCAAGCAGGAGGGCCTGTTCAAATGTCTGACATTCTTCAGTTTGGAAGTGGATGTATAGTGCCCCCAACCCTCCTGGACATGGGCAGTCATCACTAAATGCAATCTTGGGTATTGACTAGTACTTCTACTGTATTACATTAGGTTGAAACTGCTAGGCTTAATATGACCTCCAGGTTGATAGCCTAGAAATCTGCTTTGATCCTATGATTCTATGATGTGGACTGAAACGTGCTTTGCATCTCTCAGAAGAATGTGGATTAACTGAAGAGAAAGCTTGAGGGTTTGGTTAGTAAGGATAAGATAAGAGTTGAAGTTACGAAACTTTTGGGATTAAAACTTTGCATGTCATGCGGTCAGTCAGGGGAGGCAGGACCTTTACAAGATCTTTGGCTAACTTCCTAATTGACGTTAAGTGGAAACATCATCGGGTGTCAAAGAAGATATGCCCATCGGGGTTTCTTCAACAAATTAGCGGTGTCTTTTTGGCTAGGGAACTGGATGTGTTTACTGATGCAGCTGATAAGACTGGATGGAGGGAGAAAGGGGAGAGTGGTGTTTAGACTGCTTAAAGATATCATTGAGGATGGCTAGGGAGTATTAGGACTCCTCTAATGTTTGGGTATGTTGAGCGAACTGCCACACTTAGTGTTTGGTTAAATGTTATTTCAGGTTATGATTGTTAGTTTATATGAATACCACGCTGAACATTCTGCCATGCTATATGGAGTGCTGTATGGAGTGATTTAATAAATCTGATTGCAAAGCCCCTGAAGTGTCATCTGCTTGTATGGGTGAGTAAGTATGTGAGGATCAGTGACAAATGTTCTTTGCATAGCAGATACATTTGTTGCTTGATCCCTATGGGTAGTTAGGAAGGAAAGACGGAGAGAGTAAGGGGGTCAGAGGGGGTGGGGAGAGCAGGATTAAGTGTTTGCATGCCTTAAATAGCAGCAGTTGCGACAGGTTATTAGAGGGCTTGGAGTTCGGAATGGAGGAGATTTCAGTTTATAAGTTATAGGCAGTTTAGGATCATCCTCTTTACCACTCTGTTAAATCAATTTGACTTTCAGGCCCACCCTGGGTAGGTTGAATTTTTGCTGTTTAGTAAGCTGACAGATAGCTGAAAAGTACAACATGTCCAGTTCCGATGGTCATTTAGTCCTAGAACTATGGCCTCATATTTAACATAACGGTCTCTGTGTCAAGGCTGGAAACAACAATAGCAGTCAACATATGCTATCAATGTAATGGTTATTACATGCCAGATGCATTTTTGTACCCAACAGGAAAGACATATGGCTGTTTCTTTGGTATCAGCTCATCTCTGTATTCTTTAAGAGGCTGCATCACCCATTTGTGTATCCTGCAATAGATAACACCACAATTTTAATTCATTCAGTTAAGTCTGGGGGACTGGCAAGAACTGCAACCATACAACTGTCTAGTAATTTCCAATTCATATTTTTAAATCATAAAAAAATACCAACATCCTTTTCATTTTATTTTGTTACTAAATTAAGACACCAGTTTGAAAATGTTATACATGCTCAGTCTCTCCTTCTTTGCCTGCCAAGCAGATCAAATTGCCAGGCATACTGTGATGCAAGCTGTTACAAACAGATGGAGAAGGCAGTAGGAATAGTTATGAGTCACGTCTATGCTTTTCGAAGTAAATAAATCATGAGCAAATCACCTTCTCGTACTGTTTATGAAAAGAAACACTGTGTAGTGTGTGAATAAATGTAAACCTCTCGATATTTTACCTCAGTGATGCTCAACTCATTTTAGAATAATTGAGCTGAAGGATAAAACACACATTTTCACAATATTCTTTGTATCCACTTAGAAGTATGCCTGAATCAGAGGAATTATATTCATATGCATTTTCTGACAAATAAACACCGTGGTCTATCACTACTAAGTGAATATAACTCTCAGGATTTTCTAAAAAATCTCTATATTTTATGAGGGCAACAGCAAAATGCTTAAGCAAAATCAGAGTGCCCCTGAAACTCGGAAATCAGTGAGATCCATGGAGATGCATATTTGTATATATACTGTTCTGTCTGTACTCCATATATGCATCTGTTTGGTTGCATATCTATCTGACTCTAACTTCTGTGTGACACAGAAATATGTACATGCAGACAAATGCGCGCACACACACACACACACACACACACACACACAGAGCACACATTTATAGATTAGTGATAAACATGCTTCTCATTTCCTTTGTTCTCTTGTTTATATTACATTTGTTCCTGATTTTATGTACTAAAAAGTCATAAGCTGCTAACAGATCTATATCAGGGGACTCTACTGCACACGGATCATATGTAAACGTAGTGGCAATAGGATGAAATATAATAGCATGCTTGTGTGCATAGTGATTCAACGAATCATACGCTGGAAGGTCTCTAGTTCATTAGAACTGACCCACCGAATCAGAAGTATATCAATGAAAGGATTTTACACTGAAATAATTTGCTTTTACAGAGTAGCAATGCTTTGCCATCTTCTTTTATTGCTGTGCAACATCAGAAGCAGCATATTAAATACATAGGGCTGAAGGGTGCCTGGGATGCGAAATGCAGCACTGAATCTGATATATCACTAATTTGATAACTGCATTTTGTTTGTCCGGATATTTGGCACTATGTGGTCCATTATTTCACAGTAGACCTGTTACCCTTTTACCTCTCAAGAAATTGTCCAGGCCACAGTAAATATAATGCAACACGCTACATATCGTATTGGTGCTGTAATGCAGTCAGATACTGACAAATCAACTGAAGTCATGCATTGTTCAAGCTAAATAGCAAATAGGGGTAGAGAATAACGAATTCTATGTTTTTAATATATAAGGAGGTCTGACATACTGGAACCGAACTTTACAATGACTTGATCAACAAGAATTTTAGAAACAGCAACATGGCGAGGATCCACACAATTCTCCCATTCTCAGTGCAGCTAGACACCACACTTAATTTGTGGAACATTGTTAAAGGAAATGCAAGATGCCCAAAAGAAGATTTTTAAAGAGCAATGAGAGCTGTATAGCTTAACAAATTGATGTGCTTTCTTCTCACTAATCTGCAGTATTGAGACAGCTATCTGACACTGAAGTTATATTTTTGTCTGTGATGTTTCCAACATTATTTTCATGGGAACAGCAAATCTGTCAAAGGTTTAGCACCGATGGCATCAGTTCAAGCAAGGAGGGGCATTAGTCTTACCTACACAGGATGCAGAAAATAATACCAAGCTTAATTTCTTTCAAAATTAAAAAGAAAAGTGTAGGAAATACTTGGCTCACAGGAAAGAGCAGTTACCAGGTGAATACATCATTTGATTTGCAATGAAAATGCCTCACTTAGTTTTTATTTATCTAATTTTGCTGTGCCACCACATTTAATAATTTTTGTCATTGTGCAGATAAACTGACTAGGTATATCTGCATCTTTTCAGATATAATCCATACTAGACCTAGACCTAGATATATGCATGGAGTACAACATCCCTTTATGCTGCATTGCCAGATTAATGGCTCTCTCATGTCCAGATGTCTACTGCCACTACAAGATGAAGGGCTCTGCCTGGGAAACAAACTGGGATACCTTAAAGAGATGCAAAATATATGTTTCATTCATCTGTCCAAAAAAGTGAACCTTCTTGTTTTGTTGTATGAGCAGCATATTGTTTTTCACATTACTAGCTGGAAAAAAAAAACAAAGACCTTTCCTATTCACTGAATTACACTGAATATAGACAGAGGAACACATGGCCAGAGTATAATCTGAAATTAAACTATATCCTTTGCCTACCGTATTACTGGGAGACCACTGAAGAATCCAAAGTGGGTTCACACTTGTTTAACTTGTGTATGCTACAAGATGATGTTAATAAAGGGTGAGGGTTACTGCCTTACCAGGGTTTACCATTCCTCTCCACATGTGCATGTGGTATGTAGTACGGAAGACTATGTACAATGCTTTCAACTCATGGAAGTCTATTGAACATGCTTTGTACTCATAAAAGGCTATGTGGCATGCTTTGAACTCATAAAAGACTATATGGAAGCCATCTCTCCTTGAATGACTTCTTGTAGAATCAGATTAAATCTCTCCAAAACTGTTGACATGTCATTTTGTACCTCATAAATCCTTCCATAACTCAATCTCATAGGTTTATAGTTCCATAGGTTGTTACTAGGCTAGCCATGCACCCCAAACCATTTGGTTCCTGAGTATCCCAGGCATCTATATGGGGGAGGTGGACATGTTAGTAGGGATGTAACTGAGGGTAATGTAGGGGTGGCATTAGGGGTGATAGGATAATACATTTATCATTGATGGTCTCTGTTCATAAGGGACATAGACGTCAGACTGGGGGTAAATTTATGATTTCTCATCCACTTGTCAATGTTTCACTTGAATAGGGTCAGAGATAAACTCTGTTTTACATGGATTTCCATAGCATGGGGATCCTTTGGGACACATATCTGTCTCTCCAGCATGTTCTCTTTATATCACAAGTGGTTTCAGATGCCAGGAACTAGTGTTTCTAGTGCTGTTTGTTTTGTACATATGCAACAGATCCATCAGGGCTGGGTCTGAGGAAGACCTGTAAGACAGCTAAAGATCTCCACTCAGCAGCCTGTATCAGACTGAATACAGAGACATAGCCTTTAGGCAATCAGTGCAGGACAGGGCATTCATGCCCTATATTCTCCTTTGTGGACATTCCAACTGTTGCAAGTGTCTGGTTAGATACATATCAAAGGGACATTGTATTCAATGATAGGTCTGATAACAGACAAGTAGAGGTACAATAACTTCCTTGGATCTGGATGCAATACACTTACCTATAAGATGGGCAACATGGAATGATTTTCTTACTATCTTAGCTATGTGTTTGTCAAAGGTCAGATTACTGACAACATGTATTCCAGGATTCCTTATTACTGGGTTGACATTAAGGGTGTTTTACTGATGCAGTAATTAACTTAACTTGAGATGACATTTTCCCAAAGGGCATTATAATGCATTTTTTGGCATTGGGTTTTAGGCCATGGCTTAGGCACCAGTCATTTATCTGAGTCAGAACCTCTTGCAAGATATTGGTGTCTTGGAGGTGGGGATTGACAATAGCTCCCAGTTTAGAGTCATCTGTGAACTTGGTGACACAGATGCCTTGAACATTAGCTTTGACTTCCAAGAAAAATATGACAAACAGGAGTGGTCTCTGCATGAAACCCTGGGGTACTCCACTGGTGATTGGTCTCTTAGTGAAGGTGGTCTCACTGATCCTAACTTCTTAGGTCCTGTCTATAAGCCGGTTGGCAATCCAGAAAGTTATTTAAGGAGTCATGCCTAACTCAGAGTGCTTGTCAACAATGCCTGAGTGGAGTATTGTATTGAATGCCTTCACCATATCAAGATATGTATTGTGAAGTGTTTTACCCCAGTCCTTTGCCTTGATGACCCTCTGAAAGAGGTCTAACAGGTTAAAAGTATGCATGAGCCTCCCTTAAGAAAGCCAAATTGGGATGGGACAATGTCTGTTGTTTGTCAATATCCTTGTTGATTATTTGCATGATAATTCATTCCATGGCTTTTCATACTGGGCTTGTTAGACTAATGGGTCTGAAGTTCCTTGGGTCAGGTGATAGTCTACCCTTATGGAAGAGAATAATTGTTGTGGTCCTCTATTCTCTTGGAATGTAGCCTGTTTCAGTGTTGTAGTGCAACAATGCCTCAAGTGGCCTGATAGATCATGTTTTAGACTGTTCAGAAGGCTATCAGGGATGTTGTCAGGATTTATAGAGGTGGTGTTTTTGGCTGTAGTGAGTGCTGCCAGTAGGTGGTTCCTCCTAATAGTTGGGGGAAGTATGATGGAGGGGATTTCAGCTGGTGGAGCTTTAGGTAAGTTGAACTTTGAGCTGAATTTATCAGCCACTAGATTTGTTATGTCACCCTAATCAGTGAAGGTAGCACCATTCACCATCAGTGCACTCATAGTTGGCCTTGGTGGACATAATTAGACTTCTTAGTTTCTTGTTTAGTTATATAAGAAAATGCTTGTCTTTAAGGGAGTTGCTCTTCCTGATGTGGGCCATGAGTTTTATTCTTTAATTATATACTTTGTTTAGGTGAAGATTGCACCAGTGAAGTTTGCTTTTATTGTTTTTCAGAACTTTTACTTCTGATAAATATGGCAGCTTCTGCAGCCATTCACATGTTTCTTTTAGGACTCGAGGAATAATACTACATAGGTAAAAAGAATAGAAAGAATAGGTTGTGTGCTCAGAGATAGAGGGAGCTTGGAATTTTGACAAACTGTCACTTAACAGGATGAAGTTTTCCTTCAAAGGCGACAGTTTTATGATCTGACCTGATAAGTGCAGATGTGACATGTGTGTGGGGAGGAGCTGCAGCTCCCTTCCATGTTGTTGTTGAGTACCACATCCACTATTTTTGCTGCTCTGTTTGTGGAGTGCACTATCTTCTCCTGGGTGTTTGTGTTGAGGCAGAGCAAGCTTCCCAGTCTATAGCAGAGTATTTAAAGTCACCCATGAATAAGGTAGCTATCTATCCATGGTGTCATCCTATTTAAACAACCCGGAGGAATGTTTGTTGCTAACGTGTCAAATTCCTCCACCTTTGGCCCCATCCATGCTGTTTATTTATTTATTTATTTTACATTTGTTGACCGTGAGAGTCCGACTGGATACTTGTCCATTTTTATCAGAAGCCCGGGAAGAAAAGCTCCACAGATTAATATCAAACAAGTATGAGATTTCTACATAGCAAGCAAGTATTCATGGGAAAACACATGATTTAACGAGATTCCAGAGTTTTAAAGTTACAAAGTACAATATTCATTGGTAGTCGCAAGTTTTAAGAAAAGTCCATAGTTTAAAGTTAAGAGTAAAGTAGTACTTAGAATATACTGGTTTTCAGTAATAATATTGATTGAGACAAATGTAAGTAAAAAGGGTTGGGAGAGGATGCTAGGGTTAATTTTGTGAAAAGTGGTTGGGTTTGAATCTGGAATGTGTATAATTGCTGACTGTTGGTGTGGGTGTTCACAGGTGATGCACTATAAGGAGGAGTCATGATTCTTCTTGAAGGGATAGAAGTGAAAGGGAGCACGAGAGTGGGTCAGAGGGTGTGTAGGATATGGGTCATCCTGGTGGGTAGCAAGGGCATATCCATGTGAGTTTTAGGTGTTCTTTTAGTAGCTTTTTGAATGTAACCATTTTGTTGGCTGTGGTAATAGCAGAAGGTAATGAGGTCCAAATTTTACCGATGTAGTTAGAGAAGAGTTTATTTATTTTTTATTTATTTGACGTTTGTTGACCGAGTTGATCTGGGTGAGTAAGTACCCGTTTTCAACAGAGACCCGAAGAGAAAAACTCTAGAATAATACAATCCAATATAGAAATAGTTAATGAAAATATACCAAAAGACAAATAAGGTGAGATACAGAATACTAAAAGTAACTATACAATATACAGTGATACAACAGGGTCGAAATTTCTGGGTTTATAGGCATTAACATACTGCAAGTACAAGTTTAAAGTGCATTTTCATATTGAAGCTAGTGTCAGCAAGAAGCTGCATGGAAACTTCCTATGTTAGGTTGTAGAGGAGTAGAAATAAAGTTACAGTTTCAGAGTAGCTGAACTTACAGTTACAGAGTAAGGAAAGGAAGTTTGTAGAAATTGTTAAGTTGTCAGATGGAGGTTCAAAAAGAAGGAAGAAACACTAATTGTAGACTGTAATGTTAGTAAAAGAAGTCATATAGGAGAGCAAAGAATGAGAGACTAAGGTAGTAGAGAAAAAAGGGATGATGAGTAAATAGAGTTGGGGGAGAATTCATAGGGGGCTGAGAAATAGTTCAGAGGGGGAAGGGAGATAAGTTATGCTGGGTGATAACAAAGGCAGGACCTAGACATTAGTGGATGGTCTTTTAGAGTTTGCTTGAAATATTTTTTTTTACAATAGTAATTTTTATTTTCTTAGTACACCAAATAACGACAAATGCAGTAGTGGTTACACAAAGGTCTCAATTGGAAAAAATAGCAAATAACTACTAATATAGATCAAAAAACTGTGTGCAATATCTACAAAAAGTGCTACTAAAACCAGTGGAAAGGAAATGCAAATCAAGACATAAAAATACAGTGTTACATCTTACCTTAAAGATCTAGTATTGTACAAACCGAGATCATTATAATGAAGTGAGGTGTACTTCATTCTGGCCGCCAGTTAGATTATATCTGAATTACTTTCTCTTTGTCTATTCTCCTAATATGCAGTCGAAAAAAAGTTTCAAGAATTTCTGATAGCAAGCTCATTTTTTTTATATTCTTAATGATAAGTTTTTATGAGGATATATATAAAGTTGTCATCTTCCTAAATTCATTCCGTGAAAGTTCGGTAGGATCTAATCAATTTTTGGTTATATATAGTTTGATTAGTGAGCAGAGAGTAATTAGGATATGATATTCCAACTTAGGGAGTTTCAGATCTGTGATATGAAGCACAGCAAATTCCCAGGATAAAGTTCATTTTTTCTAATCATACCTTAAGAGAGTCCCAGAGGTTCTGGGAGTATTTACAGAACCATAAGATGTATAGGAGGTCGGTTCTAAGAAAGAGACAGCATGTGCATGTTGGTGATCTTTTAGGATAAAATTTGTTCAAAATAGAAGGAATGAAATAACCATTATTATTAATCAGTAGTTGTGCATATATACATTTTTTGAATGGAGATAGGTTAACTGTGGAGTCAATTGCTTTCAGCTTCTGCTCTTCTGTAAAAATGCAATGGTCCCAGTATTTAGAGTAAAGCAATACATTTTCATATCTGATGGCATTAACAAGTTTGTATTATTGGAAACTGTTTTTTTTCCTAGTAGCTAAGCTTTCAATGATGTCAACCAGCCTAGTTACTTCATTCATTTTGGTGGCAAGTCTTTAAACATTGATAGGATTATCTCCCTAATCTGGTGTATTTTTATTTACATTAAGAGCTAGCCATAGCTCTTGTAGTGTTTTTACTTCATGTTTGTGTATATTCCTAATAGTACATTCCTTAATCAGTGGGTAATCCATTAGATTTAACATCTTGTTACTTATTTTAATGTTTGTATTTAAGTAAATAGGATCGAGGAGAGATAATGGCTTGTCCAGTTTTAGAGATTTTATCATCTCCTGGAAGCTTTTTATTTTTTGTTTTAAGATATTGTTAATCTTGAGTCTTAAGATTAGCTGGAGTAATAAAGGGAAGAGATTTGGGGTTTATATTATTCCTGGACACATGCTGATGCCGAATTCAGACCCATATTGGAGACCAATCTTCTGACCCAACAGAGAAATTTGAGAAAAGCACTAATCTAATGGCACTGATGATTTTATGTAAAGCTGAAAGTCAGGAAGATTTAAACCCCCTATTTCTTTTGGGTATATTAGCTTTGAGTAGCTTATTCTAACCGATTTGGGGAATCAGATGAATTTGACAAGTTCTTTATTAATTTTTTGGAAGAAATTGTTTGGGAAGACAGAGATTCATGTATTAAAGTGATATAATAGTCTTGGCAATATGTTCATTCTAACAATTGATGTTTTAGACATCACTGATAGTTTCAGTTGCCTCCATCTATTTAAGTCCTGTGTGATACTGGCCCATATTTTAATCAGATTCATTTGTAACATGGAAAGATGATTATGTTCTTAGGATATCCCTAGATATTTAATAGAATATACAGTTTTGTAAGGGGGATCTGGGAAGTAGTTTTTTCTGTGATTAAGAGTGTTAATGGGAAATATGTGGGATTTCTTTTGGTTAACCTGGTAGTTTCATACTCTTGAAAATGTATTAATTGATGTCACAATTTTCCTTAGGTCTGTGTTTGGGAATTCAAAATAAATGTTCAGATAATCAATTTGAATTGCTTATAAGTCTGATGTTTAATGGCAGTTTGTTCCAGGCAATTGTGACTGTGTGGCTATATAGAAGTTTTCCTATGAACTTGTTAGGTTTATGTATCTGGAGGAGAAATTGATCTGAGCTATGTAGTGTACGATGAGGGATATAGGGAGAGATGAGGGAGGAGAGAGCCGACAGGAATGGGGTTGGTTTAGTATGCAGAGAGTGAGGTAAAGTTGTGGGAGCAAGAGTTGTTGGTGAAATTCCAGCCAGTGCAGTTTTTTTAGTGCTAGGAAGTGGTAAGAGCAGTATGATAAGTTAGTTGCAAATTTAGCGATTTTATTGTAGGTAAGTTTGAGTTTTGTCAGAAGGTTAGTTTGAAGATGAGTGAGAATGGGGCTAGCATAAAGATATGAAGGTAGTAAGTAGGCTTGAGCATGAATGACTTTGGAATCGTTGGTCAATAACTTTTTTGTTCTTGTAAAGTAAGTCAAGTTTATAGTGAGTCTTTTTGATGCAGTTATGTATGTGGAGATCAAATTTAAGTTGATCATCTGTTATCACCCCCTAATAGTTTAATGTAAGGTTCTACTTTAATCAGTGTGTTATTTAATGAAGTGATTGAGAAGGAGGATTTAGGGGTGTTGGAGTGTCTTAGGGAGGAAGAAGAGGAGTTTAGCTTTGTTTGGGTTCAGAAGGAGTTGATTGGAAGTATGTCATTTTTACAATGAGTGCAGAGATTCTTGGGTGAGAGTGAGAAGGTGGGGTAAGTTGTCAGAGGTGGAGATAATTGCAGAGTCATCTGCATACTGAATTGCTGCTGGTATACATGGGTGGAAGGTACTGTAGCCTTGAAGTGCCAGAATACTGTCTACGACTTTAAGCTAAGTCTCTGTCACATCACAAATGTCTACTTTCTCAATTGAGAAGCGGGGGGTTGTTTGTTTAGGCTTTCAGCATTGAGCAGGAACACCTTAAGGTTACTTGGAGACTTTTAAACTCTGTTGGTAGTTTTGTCTTTTTGGCATTGCCTAAAAAGTCTTTAAGGGGGTGGACAAAGTTTTAGGCAATACCAGAGAGCCTAGAGGGGGCAGGTGCAGCTCATCCTTGACAAAGCAACACAGTCTTTTGACCTTGTCTTCCCATTTGACAGATATTAGACCCCATGTGGAAACTAAGCCACTTATTAACATCAATCATTTTATATTTTTACTGTGGCATCATCTTTGGTGAAGGTAGAATGCTGCTCAATGCACTGATCATACTAGTCTGTGACATATATTCCCAGAGATTCATTATGTCTCTTTTCATATAGTCCATTGAGGTGTCTCTTAGGTCATTCATGCTGGCATGGACTTTAATAGTATCATATTGGCACCTGGAGTGCAATGACTTCTGTGCGTGCATGATATTATGAATCCTGGCTCCAGATATGCAACCAGCAATCATCTTTTCCTTCTCTAACCTTTAAGTGTGACATCTGTGTGTCGCACAATGTAGTCCCAATGACAAGAGTAGTAGGTAAAGTATATACTTGCCTTATGGCCTTTGATCTTGGAGGACCATTTAGTGTAGACTTATATGAGATGTTTGATGTTTGTTTTAGTGATTACTGAGGAGCAGGGTTGCAATTAGATGGCTTTTTAGGTATGTGAGATTTAGGAAGGTTTATTTTAAGTGCCTCAGCAAAAGGCAATCTGAGTGTGTGGTGAGTGGTGTGTGTGAGGATGTAGTGTGTGTGTTCTTGACAACCTTCTTTGTATGTGAGATTTTTGCTTAAAAAGAAATTGTGTATTTACATCTCTTGTATATGGTGTTATTTTCTTTAATGATTAACTGGTTGTTAGAGAACATCAGACAATTGCAATATTGTCGCAGGATGTCCAAATGTACAAAGCAGGCCACAGAGACATTAGCAAATTTCATATCTATGTTGTCCAGTCCCTGTAGTAATGTGGGCTGTTTAAGATTAAGGATTAAGTGTTAACAGTGGTCTCCTAGGGTAGTGTTTTTGGTTAAAGCAAGGCAAGATGTTATACAGTGCTAGGATATGGTAGTGATATTCAATATGCAGACTAGCTCTTGGAGTTAAGGACAACATGGTATATAAGTGGAAAAGCCATCAAACAGAGAAATAACTAATGTTGCCACTAAATTAAATGAATGCTTTAAAATGCTCAAAACAGTAGAGTATAAACCAAGTATGAGTGCAGTAAATCAAGAACATATTCTTATCTTAACTTGGATGTCTCTGGATACAGTCAAAATAGTTGGAAAGTATAGCTTAGCTCTGCGTAGAGAGCGCACAGCTTAGAACTTATCAATGACAGAGAAATAATAGCTTGAAAACTGACTTCTATCCCCTCTACCCAATAAAGAACCACACTTTGAGAACCCTGGATTGCTTCCAAACTCAGAGAAATAAGGCAAACACCGTCTGCCTCGAGATGGATGATCGCAGAATTTCTTAATGTAAACTTATTATTTTAATTTAGAGGATGGGCTTACTGTGCATCAGTACCATGATTGGAGAACGAGCGTTCTCCAGCAGGGTAGTAATGTACAAGTAATACCCACTGAAAAATGAGTCCGCCACTTCAAGGCAGCATACGAAGCTGCCATGGAGCTCAGCTAGGAAAAAAAACTAAAGGCCGCCATTATTTTACACTTGCTAAGCAGCACTTCTGCTGTTTACTAAGTGTAAAATGTAAAAAAAGTAAAGTAAAATAAAAAATTGTGTGTATGTGTATGTGTTTATGTCTGTGTGTGTGTGTGTGTGTGTGTGTGTGTGTGTGTGTGTGTGTATGAGTAATAGAGAGAGATCAGTTGAGGTACTATTTTACACTCACGAAGCAAAACTTCTGCTGTTTAGCGAGTATAAATAAAAAGCACGCGCGTGTGTGTGTGTGTGTATGCATGTATGAAACTAAGCGATAGACAAATGATCAAAATAGAAAGAATAGAGGGAGCTGTACCTACCAGGAAGAAGTACAGAACTAAGGCAAAAAACAAGCCACCCTGACAGAATCACAAAATCAATAGACTGTATAACAGGAAGAAGAAAATCATGGCAAAAATTAGGAGGTGCAGCGCCCAGAAGAATAAAAGCACTCTCATTAAACTAAACAAACAACTCAGAGGACAAAGTCTACCAAAGCCAAATTTGGGGTAGGTTTGGCCTCCCAGGCCAAGGACAACCACAAAGCATTATTTAGCTATGTCCACAGCCTCAAAGGCAATACACAATTGTGTGCAGAGTTTATTGTAAATGGAGCCACCTATACTGAGCCAAGAGATATAGCAAACCTCCTGGCTGATAAATACAGCTACAACTTTACCCCTCTCTCCCTCTCAATCTTCACTCAGGAAATATCACCAAGTATAACTCCCCCTACAATCACTAGAGAACAGGTCCTTAATGCTCTCTCTAAGACTAAAAACACGGCATCAGTGGGTCCAGACAATATCTCAGGATGGCTTCTAAATAACATGATACATGACTTATCAGGGCCTCTGTGAATTACTATTAACTGTAGCCTCCAAACAGGCTTCATGCCTCATGAACAGAGAAAGGGAACAGTCATCCCTCTGCACAAAAGTCGGCCATCTACAGACCCTGGAAACTATAAACCCATAAGTCTCACTAGTCTTATATGTACAGCTATGGAAAGAATTATCATGGAGATGATCAACAGAGATATAGCAAAACTCCAGTCACTGGACCCAACCCAGTCTGGTTTCGTCAAGGGCAGATCATGCCTAGTGAACCTAGTGGACTTCTTTGAGAAGGTCACCAAAACAATGGATGAGTGCAAAATTGTTCACACTGCCTACCTTGACCTGGCCAAGACATTTGACACAATACTCCACTCGTGCATTGTTGACAAACTCAGCAGGTTAGGTACAGACCCGTATGTCACCCGGTGGATAACCAACTGGCTCACAGACAGGACCCAGAAGTTAGAACTGGGGAGTCTACCTCTATAAAGAGGCCAGTGACAACTGGTGTCCCTCAGGGATCAGTCCTTGGTGCTCTCCATTTTGGCATTTGCTTCTCAGAAGTCAAGGCCAATGTCAGTGGTCTCTGGCTGATTAAATTTGCAGATGATTGCAAGTTAGGAGCTGTCATTGAATTTCACACTGACACAAATGTTTTCCAGGAGGGGCTGACCCAGACAAACAACTGGTGTCAGAGCCATGAACTAAAACTAAATGCCAAAGAAGTACATAATAGTATCCTTTGGAAAGTCATCCATCCCTGGTAACTATCATATTGACAACACACCCTTTAGAGCTGAACCAGTAGTCAGGAAGATGGGGACACACATAGACAGTAATCTAGCCTTTGATCATCATGTGTCTACAGTGGTGAGAAAATCATTCTGTGTTGTGCATCATTTAAACAAATGTATGGCATCTAAGTCCAAGGAAGTCATTGTTCCACTATATGCGGCATTCATCACACCTATCATTGAGTACAATGCACCCTTTGGTATGTACCTAACTAGGCATATCCAACAACTGGAACATTCACAGAGGTTCCTCACTAAAATAATACAGGGGATAAGTAAAATGTCCTAGGCAGACATGTCCCAGGGCCCTATCCCTGTATTCTGTCTCCTACAGGCTTTTGAGGGGAGATCTATGCCTAGCATACAGGGAATTGTCAGACCCCACTCTGATGAACCTCCTGCTTATCCACAAAACAAACAGCACCAGAATTGCCTGTTCTAAAGACTTAAACCTTGCTTGTGATACAAATAGGACCTGCTGGGGAGATAGCTATATATCCCAGAGACTAGGCTGCATTTGGTACAGGCTCTCTGTGCATGTGAAGCAGAGTTCCTCCCTAATTCAATTCAAGTGTAACTTGGCTAATTGGATAGGAAACTGGGAATTCATCACTTGTTTGGTGCCTATGACTCATCTCCCAGGCCCGTGCTTACACATATCAAGCGTATCAGAACTTGTCAGTGATTTGGGATGCATGGCTGTATTACAACACCCCTTGTGGACATTAGACTAGTAAACATCTATGAACCTATAAAATGAATCAGAAAAAAGTGTGTGTGTGTGTGTGTGTGTGTGTGTGTGTGTGTGTGTGTGTGTGTGTGTGTGTGTGGGTGTGTGTGTGTTGATATCTACCTGTGTGAGTGCATGACAGCAGAATAGAGATAGAAAAAGAGCGTGTGTTAGAGAGAGATTGAAAAGTGAAAGCGATTGAGCTATCCCTAGCAGCATCACATAATAGCTTAGTGTACTTCTTGGTACAAAACGCTGGGCAGAGCCACAAATAATGAGGAAACAAAGGGTTAAAAATAGGGATGGATTTTAAATATTGCTCATATAATCTTAGAAAGTTGCTAGAATAACAGTTTACATTAGCATGCATTTTGCTGAAGCAGAGATTGTGTGTGTCTGTGTGTGTGTGTGTGTGTGTGTGTGTGTGTGTGTGTGTGTGTGTGTGTGTGTGTGTGTGTGTGTGTGTGTGTGTGTGTGTCATACCTCTGCACAGTTCAGCTAAAGAAACCTGGATAAAGCCTAGCTCTAAAATAGAAACAGATTATAATTATATGTCTTATAAAATTACAAAGTTGCTTAAGTAAAGGATTTATGTTAGCATGAATTTTCTGAAGGAAATAAAAGTCTGAAGCTCAAATGTATGTCATTATTTAGTAATTTCAATCTCCAATAACTGCCAATCAAATGATTTAGCAGTAAGGTTCATAGGTGTGTACTAGGCTAATGGTCCTGGAGCCTTTACAGGCCTAGCCCATAGAAGTGTCCTGGCATTGTGCCACCCAACGTTAGTGCCCAGTGCCTCTTTCAAGTAGAGCCACTGGAGTGATACCTGGGGTTGGGGTGAACTTTCTATTTTCCATCTACTCATCAAGATTTCTCTTGAAGAGGGCCAGTGAGGTGCTCTGCTTGACATGGGGAGTCTATTCCAGATCATGGGCAGTCTCTTGGTTATGAACCTGTCCCTTCAGCATGTTCTGTTGATTGTGGTAATGAGGTTGAGGTCTCTGGAGCGTGTGATGCAGAGGGATTGGGATCTTTAGATGTAGCATTTCTAACAGAGCTGGGTCAGACATGGCTTTGTAAATCAAGCAGAGATCTCCTCTTAGTAGAAAATATGAGACAGAGAATAGCTGGAGTTTTTTGAGTCTGTCCATGCAGGACATGTGTTTAAGGATTCTAGGATCCTTTTTGTGAGGTACTTTTGTGGCCTCTCCAGATGTTGCAGGTGTCTAGTGAGGTACATGCCAAATGGAGCATTACATTCTATAATTGGTCTAATGAGGGAAGAGTGGAGAGAAATGATGACTTCTTTGTTCCTGGACGCAAAACCCTTGGTAATGATATGTACCACATAGAAGGACTTTCTGACCACAGTGGCAATGTGGTGGTCAAAGGAGAGGTTGCTGTCAACCTGTGTCCACAGATCTCTTATAACACCTTCAGTGCTCAGTGGGCTCCCATCAGTGTTGTAATTAGTGGGAACTGAGTTTTTCCAAAGGAGATGGTGATGCATTTTTTGGCATTGAGCTTAAGGCCATGGTTTCAACACCAGTCATTAGTCTCAGTGAGGCCTTTCTATAGGATGTCTGCATCACTTGGGGAGTTAATAATAGCTCCCAGCTTGCAGTCGTCTGCGGACGTGGTCAGCCAGAATGCCTTTGTGTTGGCCTCGACTTCTGAGAAGTAGATGCCAAACAGGAGAGGACCCAGGACTGATCCCTATGGGACTCCACTTGTGACTGGTCAGCAGTCTGACTTGGAGTTCCCTACTTTTACACTGTGGGTTCTATCTTTGAGCCAGTTTGCAACAAACCTAATGATATAGGGGTCGATGCCTAGTTTGGTGAGTTTATCAATAACTCCTGAGTGAGGAATGGTATCAATGGCCTTGGCCAGATTAAGGTAGGCTGTATGAACTGCCTTACCTTCATCCACAGCTCTGGTGACTGACTGAAAAAAGTCAACCAGGTTAAGCAGTCAATCTATCTTTTACAAAATCAAATTGCGTGGGATCCAGTGTTTGAAGATTCCTATATCCTTGTTAATTATGTCCATGATGATGCACTCCATAGCCTTACATGTCAGACTCGTCAGGCTAATGGGGCGATAATTTCAAGGATCTGTAGTCACTCATTCTTTATGGAGAGGGATGACTGTGACAGTGCTGTATTTGGTAGGGACAAAGCATGAGGTGAGGCTGTGAGTGAACAGGGCACACTGATGTGGTGCCAGTTCACTTTGTAATTCATATAGAAAAGAGCCAGGAATATTGTCGGGTCCCATGGAAGCTGTATTCTTGGCCTTGAACAATGCAGCTTTAACCTGTGCTGCAGTAATGCTGGGTGCCTGGCATTCTTCCAATATTGAAAATGGTCCTTTGGGGGGTAAGGGTTAAAGATGGCACTGAAACTGTCGGCCAGTATGTTGGCAATATCTGTTGGCTCAGTATAGGAGGTACCATTGTGTAGTAACTCAGAGCAAATCTGGGTATTGCCATGGAGATTCTTCATATAACTATAGAAGGCTATGTGGTTGTTTTTAGTGTCTACCACAATTCTGCCTTTATAGCTGGCTTTGGAGGTTTTAATGAGGGATCTCAACTTTTTGTTGAGGCTAATAAGGTATTTTTTTCAATCTTGGGACTTCACCTTTTACTGCAACAGTTTCTTCTTCTGTTGTAGAGTTTATTAATGGCAGAGGACCACCAGACTGGCTTCTTTTTTTGGAGGAGAGCATCTTGGTTCTGTTGGGTATGGCTAGTTCCATGCATTTATGTATGTGTTCGTACAGTGCATTGGTGTATGATTTAGCAGTCATGCATCTATATTCCACTGGCATGGGTGCCATGAAGTTAGACACCTCTGTTTTTAGGAGTCCAAAGTCTGCTTTGCAGATATATTTCATGGTGGATACCTTTGCGGGGGATATGGGTGAGCTGTGGATTTCCATGGTGATTAGTTTGTGGTCAGATCTAACCAGAGAGGAATTGACTATTGGTGTAGAGCAACAGTCGCCCATGTTAGTAATAACCAGGTCAAGAATGTTGCTTCCTCTAGTGGGGATAAGAATGAGCTGGTCCAGGACATTGAAAGTGATGAATTCCAGGAAGTGTTGGTCTAGTGCATTGGTGCATGAGTAATTTTCCTAGTTGATGGAGGAGTAGTTGAAGTCACCTAGTTTGAGAGTGTTGGGTTGGATCTTAACAGTTTTCAGGGAGCTTAAGAATGTGGAGTGAGAGTCTTGGGACATGGTTGGGAACCTATAGCAGGCTACAACCTGAATCATCATCTTACTCAATGTTAGTTTTACCTGGAGTATCTCATAGGTGGGTACTAGGCTATCTGCCCAAAGGCATTTCTAAGCCTAACCGGAATGTTTTGGCTTTCGCCGCCCCCTTAGATTAGTTCCCTGTGCCTCTGTCCAGCAGAGCCATTGAAGTGATCCCTAGGGTAAACTTTCAGTCTCCCATCCATTCGTCAAGGTTTCTCTTGAAGAGGGTTAGCAGGAGCTTTGCCTAATGTAGATTGGACTCTTGTTCCAGAGCATGAGAAGTCTCTGGGACAGGAATCTATCCCTCCAGCACGTCCTTTTTATTATTGTGGTGAGGTTTAAATCCCTGGAGCATGTGGGTTGAGGGGATATGGTTTTCTTTAAGTGGAGCATGTCCATCAATTCTGGGTTGGACATGGCATTTTATGTCAGGCAGAGATCACCTCTGAGTAGGCAGTATGCAACCGAGTACAGCTGGAGTTTCCTTAGTCAAGCTGCATAGAGCATCTGCTTGAGGCCAGTGATCCTCTTGGTGAGGAACTTCTGTGGTCTTTCCAGTTGTTGCAGGTGTCTTGTAAGGTACATCCCAAATGGGGCATTGTACTCTATGATGGGTCTGATGAGTGATGCATAGAGGGGCCCAATGACCTCTTTCGATCTGGATGCAAACCCTTTTGTGATTAGGTGGGCTACATAGAAGGATTTTCTAACCACTTTGGCAATGTCATTATCAAAGGAGAGGTTACTGTCTACTTGGGTCCCCAGATCCCTTATTACATCTTCCGTATTTAGGGGGCTACCACCTATGTGGTAGTTTGTGGGTAGTTTGTTTTTTCCAAAGGGGATGACTATGCACTTTTTGGCATTTAGCTTGAGGCCATGGTTTTGACACCAGGTATCTGTCTCAGTGAGACCCTTGTGGAGGATGTATGTGTCAGCTGGAGCATCAATTATAGCCCCTAGTTTGCAGTCGTCTGCAAACTTGGTCAGCCAAAGTGCTCCTGTGCTTGCCTGTACCTCTGCGAAGTATATGCCGAACAGGAGGGGTCCTAGGACTGAGCCCTGGGGAATGCCATTTGTAACCGGTTTAGAGTTAAACCTACCTCCTGCAACTCTTACCATGTGGGTTCTGTCCATGAGCCAGATGGCAACCCATCTCTTGATGTAAGGGTTTATGTTCAGGCTGGTGAGCTTGTCTATAATACCTAAGTGGGGAATGGTGTTGAAGACCTTTGCGAGGTCTAGGTAGGCTGTGTGAACCACCTTGACCTTGTCTATAGCCTTGGTAACTGTTTCAAAGAAGTCCACCAGGTTTAGGAGGCATGATCTGCCCTTAACAAAGCCAAACTGGGTAGGGTCCAGTGTTTGGAGGTTTCCAATGTCTCTGTTAATGAGATCCATGATGATGTGCTCCATAGCTTTACAGACTAAGCTAGTCAGGCTAATAGGATGATAGTTCATGGGGTCCGTTGTGGCTCCACCTTTGTGGAGCGGAATAACCATTGCTGTGCACCACTCTGTGGGCATGTAGCCTGTGGAGAGGCTGAGTTTAAACAGTGTGTTTAGCTGAGGGGTTAGTTCATCTTTGAGCTCATGTAGGACACAGCCTGGGACACTGTCTGGTCCAATTGATGTGTTTTTGGCTATGGAGAGGGCTGTTTTAACCTGAGTGTCTGTGATTTCAGGGGCACTACATTCTTTTGGTATAATTATGGGCCCTTTTGGGAGTGAGAGGGGTGTGAAGATTGCACTGAACCCATCTGCCAGGATGTTGTCTATATCAATCGGTTCAGTGTATTTTGTGCCATTCTGCACTAACTCCAAGCAGATCTGAGAATTGCCACTTAGATTCCTGACATAGCTAAAGAATGTATTGTGGTTATCTTTGGAGTCCATAGCAATTTTTCGTTCGAAGCTAGCCTTGGATGATTTTATGAGGGAACGTAGTTTCTTGCTGATACTGATCAATGATGTCTTCCCTTCTTGGGATTTTACTCTTTTCTGTACTAGTTTCCTCCTCCTATTGTATAGCTTGTTTATGGCAGGGGCCCACAAGACTGGTTTCCTTTTTTTTGGAGGAGTGAGTCTTGGTTTTGTTTGGGATAGTACAATCCATGCATTCTTGTAGCTGCCTGTAAAATGCATTAGTAAATGATTTTGCAGCTTGGACAGTATTATCTTTTAGCATGGGGGGCTTTGAAACGTCCCACCTCGGTCTTAAGTAACGTGAAGTTTGCTTTTGAAAATTTTTTCACGGTGGTTTCTTTGACCGGGGGTGGTGGCGGAATGTGGATATCGAGAGTGATTAGCCTATGGTCAATTCTAACCAGCGAGGGGTTGTCGTCTGGTGTGGAACACCGGTCGCTCATGTTGGTGATGACCAGGTCCAATATATTGTCACCTCTGGTGGGGGTGTTGACCAGTTGATCCAGATTATTTGAGTTTATAAATTCTAGGAAATGTTGGGCAAGGTAGTTCATACTTGAATAGTTCTCCCAGTTAATGTTTGGGTAATTGAAATCACCCAATATCAGGGTGTTTGGTAAGACCTTTATGTTTCCCAGTGTTTCCAGAGTGGGGGTCCTGGGACATGGTGGGTGATCTGTAGTAAGCTACAATTTGAATAGCAGCTTTGCCCGTTGTTAGTTGCACGTGGATGATGTCTGAAGCATTGTGCTATGCCACTAACCTGGAGGTGTGGGTGTCCTTGATGAATATGGATACTCCCCTGCATTTTGTATTTCAATCCAGGTTCTGTGGTCGAAATGTATGGTATGAATTGTAGCCTGGTAGAGCTGGGGTGTTCTCTGGAGCCTTAAACCAGGTTTCTGTTACTGCACATATATCGATTTTCTCCATACTGAGGAGTGCCTAGAGTGCGTGCATCTTGAGGTTTAGACCTCTGGTATTGAGCAGCATTACCCTCAGATTTTTGTTACTTGTGCTATTTACGGTGGTGGGTTTGTCTTTTGAGCCTTGCCTAAAAAAGGCACTATGGGGGTGGCAAGAGCCTTGGCCAGTATTCAAAATCCTAAGGGTGACAGGTGCAAGCCATCTCTAGCGAAGCAGTGTGGTTTGTCGAGCATGTCATACCAGGTGGACAGACATTGGATCCCCTTTCAATGACACCAGAAACTTAGCCAATTGTTGAAACTGATAATTTTTCTTCATACCATGGTATCATTCTTGGTGAGGGCAGGATGCTACTCAGGGTCATACTGGCCTGGGCTACATGATCAGAGAGCTCTTCCATGTCTCTTTTCATGTAGTCTAGGGAGGTACGGCTCAGCACACCAACATGGACAATGACTGAGTCTTATTTGTACTTGTTCTGGAGTGACCTGAGTGCTTTTGTTATGTGGCGGATCCTGGCACCCATCAGACAGCTAACAGTAACCTTCTCCTTGTTCAGCCTAGTGAGTGGGATGTCAGTGTGCCTGACTATAGCGTCACCTATTACTAGTGTGTTGGGTATGTTATTTGGCTTTAAGGGCTGTGATTGTGTGGCACACTGGTTTTGTGAAGTATGTGTTTCATGGTTTGTGTTGGGGGGTGGAGGTTGCTTGGATGTTTGCTTTGGAGGTCTCTGTTGCTTTTGCAGATTTTTATTTAGAGCCTCCGAGTATGTTTTTGTGTATTTATGTGTGTTTTTTGCCGGTGCTGGTTTCATAGGTCTAAGTGAGACTGGTGGTGTGATGCAAGTAATTCCCTTCTCCTCTTGACTGTCTGGTCCAGTCTTGGGTTGAGAGAGCTTAGTCTCCAGTTTGGCTGTATAAGTGCATCTTTCATATGTATTAGTGTTTGGTGGAAGGAGGAGAGGGTTGTCTGTGTACATGAGGCAATTGTAACATTGCCTCAAAATGCCCAGATTCACCTGTTGGACTGGAGAGTACACCTGAAACTGCCTTTTGGACATGTCTAGATAGATACAGTGAACTGTTTTACTGATTGGCTGGTAAGGTCGAATAGAGAGCCTTGTCCTTCTCTGCAGTATAGGGGGGTTTAGTGCTAAGGTTTATTAGTGCTTGCTATGAGTTTTGGGCAAGTGCCGGGATTCGAAGTGAATGATTTGAGTGCTTAAGTTGAAAGCTTGTCTAGTTCCAAGGGAAAAATTGAAGAGTAGGCTTTGTGGAGGGGGGGAATAGTTATACCCTAGCAAACCGGTGCTGCCCGGCATGCAAAACTACGCAAATTGAGTTTTATAGCAGGGAAATGAAAGAGATAGAAATTAGCCCAAAAATGGCCAATAAACTACTAATTTCTGGGCTGAAACCACTCCTCTATGGACAGATAGGCTGCACAAAGCTCCCTCTCTCACAGTGAACAGAGAAATACTTCCTTCTATCCAAGTAAGCTATGGGCAAACACAGTAACTTGTAACACAGCCCTGAATTCAGCACTAACCAAACTAGCTTAGAAAGGCGGGAAAACAAGTATATATTTTTTTTCAGAAAATAAAGCAGATACAATAAAAAAAAAACACTTTAAGTGCACATAAATGGCCAGCATACTTGAGTGTGTAGCCTACAACAGTTAAACAGGTAATTTAAACACAAAAATGACTTTAAAGTGCAGGCAGTAAAATAAGTACAATATGTAGCAGAAACAAGCTTCTTAAATCACAAAAACTCTAGGAAATCAGCATTTTAGGCGGAATTATCTAAAGGCCGCAAGAAAATGCAGAAAAATGATACTTAATCACTCCTAAGTCTCTCCTTTGTCTCTCTGCTGCTGTAGAACCCTGCAGGGCACCAGGCAGAAGCTTGCTGAGCTGTATACTAGCACAAAAACCTTGCAAATGTGGGTTTTATAGCAGGGAAATGAAAGAGAGAGAAATTAGCCCAAAATGGCCAATAAACTACTAATTTCTGGGTTGAAACCAGTCCTCCAGGGACAGATAGGCTGCTCAAAGGTCCCTCTCTCACAGTGAACAGAGAAACTTCCTTCAATTCAAGTAAGGTATGGGCAAACACAGAAACTTATGACACAGCCCTGAATTCAGCACTCACCTGAAAAGTGGACTAAACTAGCTTAGAAAGGTGGGAAAACAAGTATATTTTTTGTTTTTTTTCACGGATGCGTTATGCTGGGCTACTAGTCTGGAGGTGTGCATATCCTTTATGAATATGGAGACACCACTGCATTTGGAGCTTCAGTCCATGTTCTGGGGCTGAAAGGTATGGAATGAGTTATAACCTGGTAGTGCAGGGGTGCTTTCTGCAGTTTTAAACCAGGTCTCCGTTACAGCATAAATGTCGATGTTCTCTATTTTGAGGAGTGCTTCAAGAGAGTGCATCTTGAGATTTAGACTTCTAACATTGAGCAGCATGACCCTCAGATTGTATTTATTTACAGCTGTTATAGTGGCAACTTGGTCTTTGGACCACTGTCTAAAAAAGGCACTATAGGGGTGGCAAGAGCCTTAGCCAGTACCCAGAAAAACCAGGGGAGACAGACGCAGGTCATCTCTGGCAAAGCATCGAGGTCTGTCGATAATGTCATCTCAAGCAGACATTTATTGGATCCCCTTAGAATGACACCAGAAACCTAGCCAATTGTTGAAGTCAATCATTTTCTGTTTGTACTGTGGTATCATTCTGGGTGATGGTAGGATGCTGCTCAGGGCCAGCGTCATACCTGCCTGGACCACATAATCTGAGAACTCCACCGTGTCTCTTTTCATGTAGTCCAGGGTGGTGCATTTCAGGTCATTCACATTCACATGGACAATGACAAAGTCATACTTGTACTTGTGGAGTGATCTGATGTGTTGGATTCTGGCACCTGATAGACAGCTGACTGTTACCTTCTCGTTATTCAACCTAGTGAGTGGGACTTCAGTGTGCCTCACTATTAAGTTACCTATCATTATTGTACTGGACATGCTGTTTTGCCTTAGGGGCTTAGGTTGAGGGGCACACTGTGTAGGTGAGTATGTATCTTGTGGTTTGTGCTGTGTTGTGGTAGTTGAGTTTGTTTCTGCTTTGGAGGTCTCTGCTGTTTGGGTAGATTTCTATTTAGAACCTCCGCAAAGGTGGGCATGTGGTTTGTGTTTTTATGTGAGGGCTGTGATAGTGGGTCTTCTGGAGGGCAGTTTAATGAAAAAAAAAAAAAAACAACATAAATTAAGTGCAGAAAGCAGCATAATCAGAAAAAAATCAAAATGGAGGCACTTAAAGTCTCTTTCTCCTTTCTGTTACGCTTGTAGTCAGCAGGATGCCAAAACAGGATCTGCGGAACTTAAACAAGTGGAAACCCACATAAATACGGGCTTTTAAACCAGAAAGTTTAAAGGGATAGAAAAAACTGCCCAAATGGCCAATTAACCACAATTTCAGACCCAAAAACTGCTCCTCTTGTGTTAGATAGACTACCTAGTGCTTACCACTCCCACTGATAAGCTGGAAGGCTTCATTCTAACACAAAAAGGTCTGGAGAACTCAGAAACGTACAAAACAATCCTGGATACAGCAAATCTGTATCTAGACTACTCTAGTAACAGGAAAGGTGGGAAACAAGCTTAGAACTTTTTTTTTTTTGTGTTTTTTTTTTTTTTTTTAGAAAAAACTGTTAAAACAGTAAGAAAAATACTTTAAATGCAGTGCAAGCTAGAGTGTGTAGCAATATTAAAGCAAATGCAGTTAAAATAAATGCAGTTAAATGAAAAAATGATGGTAAGGACCAACAAATAAAGTAAATACCTTGTTATTTTTTGAAATGTTATATTTTAGATGTAAAATGCTTCCACCAACACCATTAACATATACCACAGCAAGTTTGGAACATTAGGTGGAGGAACTGTTTTACATTCAAAATACAATAAAAAATATAGTAATAACTAAAAAAATAAAATAAAATATCTATATCTATATATCTATATATATATATATATATATATATATATATATATATATATATATATATATATATATATAAAAGCAAGTAAAACAACAATTTTACATAGAGACCATTCTCTAAGCATAATAATGCCTGCCAGGCTGTGTGTTAATGTGTAATTAATGCCCTTCCAGAGATGTAGGGACTACACACATGGGGCACACAGACTCTGAATGCATCCGAAATGTATTCCGTCAGCAGTTCCTTTGTACCACTTGCCTTGCACCACTTACAGGGTGGAAGTAAATTGGAGTGTTTGTCAAATCCATATAACCTCAAGGGGGATATTTATAACCAGATTACATTTCATGATCAGTTATGAGTTTTCTTCAAGTTTTGTTCATTAAAGTACCTAGATAAAAAACTTTCCTCCATCAAAGGAACTATCGATAGAATACATTTGGGAAATATTCAGGCTCTGTGTTCCATATTTGCTCATTAAAACAGTACTCATGTATTCTTGTAAGAGAGAATGTTTTTTGTTTTTTTCTGTATAAACATCCCTTAAATAAATGTAACCCGTTGTAGAAAAGTACTAGCTTTCCTTTCTGCAGTATGTGAATTTTTTTGTCAATTATTTCAGGCACGTCTACATGAGGAAATGTAACCAACTTTAATGCTGATGCTGTACTCTAGTAGTGGTTTAATAGCGTTTCAGGACGAACCCACCCAGCCAGTTAACAAAAAACAACAAAATAAATTATTACTTAAAGTTCATCCTATTATTTTGGTTTTATGATTTCTTTCTCATAATATTTTCTAAGCTGCCTAGCTCAATATGTATAGTGATAAAATCTGGCTGATTTGACTAGGCCCTGACTGAAAAGGGTCCTTGAACCAGTGCACTCACCCAGTTAACAAATAGGCAGTAGTCTACTTAACACCGAAAGTGCGATAAGAGACCTTGGGACACAGATGGACAGTAGTCTCTCCTTTGATAATCACATCGCCATAGTAGTCAGAAAATCCTTCTAAGTGGCACACCTCATCACAAAAAGTGTCTCATCCAAGAAAAAACAGATAATTGATCCCTTCTACTTGTCACTCATTAGACCCATTATAGAGTACAACGCCCCTTTAGGTATGTACTTCACAAGACATCTACAGCAACTGGGAAGGCCCCAGAAATACCTCACAAACAGGATTACTGGCCTCAAACAGATGCCCTATGCTGGCCGTCTCAAAAAACTCCAGCTTTACTCTGTCTCATATTGCCTACTCAGAGGCGATCTCTGCCAAACATACAGTGCTATGTCCAATGCAGAGCTGTTGGACATGCTGCTCTTAAAGAAGTCCCAATTCCTCTGAGCTGCACGCTCTAGGGACCTAAACCTTGTCACCACAATAAACAAAACATGCTGTAGGGATAGATTCCTGTCCCAGAGACTTCCCATACTCTGGAACAAACTACCTATCTATATCAAACAAAGCTCCTCATTAGCACTCTTCAAGAAAAATCTTGATGATTGGATGAGATAGGAAATTCACCCCGGGGATCACTTCTGTGGCTCTGCTTGACAGGGGCACAGGAAAATAATTTTCTTGGGTGGCGAAAGCCAGGGTACCATTTGACTAGGCTTATGTAGGCCCTAGGGCCTATAGCCTAGTACCTACCTATGAATAAATGAGCAAATAATTTAACAGACTGATGACTGGCAGAGCTTTTTGCATATTTTTCTTTGCTGTAACTGATCCCAATTAAAATAAGAACATCTTTATGTATCAAAATCTAACTACCTCATTTAGTGGTATGACATTTGTTTAATGCATGTAAAACATATCTGCATTGCTGTCACACTCGAAAGTCAAATAATATTAGTGATGGCAAGAAATGGACCATGATGACTGCAGGTGCAATCACGGCACAATTGGCTTAATGACTGCATTGTTTCTTTTGTTAGCCCTGATAAACAGCAGACACATGCATCAATTACAGTTTTCCTCACAGAGTGATATTTATATTACTCTAGCTCTTGATCTGCCTTCAGGAATATAGTCACAGTGTTGTTGCTGTCACCGCCGAGTTATAAAATTCAAAGGAACAATTATACACGCAGTAAGGTAAGTTCTACTATCTCTGAGGAATGGTCATGAAAATTATTTTTTTCTTAAACCAGTACTTTTGCTACTAAAATCTCGGAGTAGCAAGAGTCACAGAAAAGCTGCAGCTCATTTTGCTGTTTATGATTGAAGGTGGGATGGGGGGGGTCACAATGACCACTTCTACTGAGAAAAGGCTTTCATAAATCAGGTAATACTAGGAGTGAATGGGGTGTTATTAAGGATACACATACATCCACTAGCTGCAGAAATGAAAAAACTCCAGTCTAGTAGTATTTTTTTCAGTACAGCAAAATTGAATTAGCCTTTCCTCTATCACACTAATCAATACTCAGGCCTCGGGCACCATGTATTTTGCCTTGCTATATATATGGATATATTGCAGGGAATTAAATGGGTGGGTACTAGGCAGGAGGCCAGAAGATGATGGACTGTTGTATCACATGTGATTAAATTATAATTAGATATTTTTTTTCAGTCCAGCAGTTGTGCAAAATAAATAAATAAAAATAAGAAACAAAAGAAGGCAGTTTTGGACACCGTAGCAATGTTTGGGTGCCCATTTTGCATTACAAAGAAGAAATTAAATAATATCAAATATATTCTGGAGAGGAAACAAGTCAAAATTTACTGTATGTTTTCGTATGTATCATAGAAGATGACTCTGTGATCTCTGGGAGCTTATGCGATATCTTCCTATAAATCTGGAAATGTTTTATGAATGAGACACAGTGAGGCAGTGGTTAATGGTGCTTCTATCTTCCTTCTAGTGCTTTGCTCACTAAATTGATTCTTCAGTGGGTGGCCACAGTGTCTGCCTACCATCTTTCTCTCTTATGGGTTTTCACCTTGTCTGTTTTTACCCACTGTGTTCTATATTTTTCTGTGCTCAGACTGTGGAGAAGTGCTCTGAAGCATGGCAGGGCTACACAGTACAATAGTGAAAGGCAGATTGGTAACACATACCATGCCTTACATTTAGCTTTGCAATAGTGAAAGGCAGACTGGTAACACATACCGTGCTTTGCAATAGTGAAAGGCAGATTGGTAACACATACCGTGCCTTACATTTAGCTTTGCAATAGTGAAAGGCAGATTGGGAACACATACCGTGCCTTACATTTAGCTTTGCAATAGTGAAAAGCAGATTGGGAACACATACCGTGCCTTACATTTAGCTTTGCAATAGTGAAAGGCAGATTGGGAACACATACCATGCCTTACATTTAGCTTTGCAATAGTGAAAAGCAGAATGGTAACACATACCGTGCCTTACATTTAGCTTTGCAATAGTGAAAAGCAGATTGGTAACACATACCGTGCCTTACATTTAGCTTTGCAATAGTGAAAGGCAGATTGGGAACACATACCGTGCCTAAAAAACCCGCCTATTTTTTAAGGTGGGTTTAATTATTATTTATCTGTAGGCAGCAAGCCTTGTGGTAGATGCAAGGCCTGCCCTTATATTTCTCAAGATGTCTCTTTTATACATCCTGTTACTAATAGGACCTATATGTTGAAAGCTAAAGCCACTTGCAGGACTAAGGATATAGTGTATCTGGCTAATTGTAAGTCCTGCCCATGTTTTTACGTGGGCAAGACGAATAATATGTTCAAAGTTAGAATATTGCAACATCTTTCTAGTATAAGAAACAAGGATACACATAATGCTTTGTTCAGACATATTAGTGAACATCCTACACATTGTTTTACTTTTAGGGCCATAGTTAATGTAAGGCTTAACAAGAGGGGAGGTGATATAAAACACTAAACAGAACAGATAGAGTCAAGGAAGATCCTAGAGTTTATGGCACATAGGAATCCAGGGCTCAATGATGTTGTTCCTATTAAACCCACCTTAAAAAATAGGCGGGTTTTTTACTGATTTGATTTCACTAATTGTTCATTGGCTGTGTTCTTATTTAAATTGTGTTCTGCCTTACATTTAACCTTGCAATAGTGAAAGGCAGATTGGGAACACATACCGTGCCTTACATTTAACCTTGCAATAGTGAAAGGCAGATTGGGAACACATACCGTGCCTTACATTTAACCTTGCAATAGTGAAAGGCAGATTGAGAACACATACCGTGCCTTACATTTAGCCTTGCAATAGTGAAAGGCAGATTGGGAACACATACCGTGCCTTACATTTAACCTTGCAATAGTGAAAGGCAGATTGAGAACACATACCGTGCCTTACATTTAGCCTTGCAATAGTGAAAGGCAGATTGGGAACACATACCGTGCCTTACATTTAACCTTGCAATAGTGAAAGGCAGATTGGGAACACATACCGTGCCTTACATTTAGCCTTGCAATAGTGAAAGGCAGATTGAGAACACATACCGTGCCTTACATTTAGCCTTGCAATAGTGAAAGGCAGATTGGGAACACATACCGTGCCTTACATTTAACCTTGCAATAGTGAAAGGCAGATTGGGAACACATACTGTGCATTACATTTAGCCTTGCAATAGTGAAAGGCAGATTGGGAACACATACCGTGCCTTACATTTAGCTTTGTAGTAGTGAAAGGCAGATTGGGAACACATACCGTGCCTTACATTTAGCTTTGTAGTAGTGAAAGGCAGATTGGGAACACATACCGTGCCTTATGTTTAGCTTTGTTCTGCTAATAAGAATGGTAAGGTTAAGCTATGTAATCTGCATTTCCACATCGTGTAGTGCTCTGTCATCTCTATAGTAATGAACAAAAATGTACACTCCTAAAGGATGGCAGGGATGCTGCTGTTATAACATTAGTTTAATACTGTCTTTTGGCTTTTCCCAGTTAGGGGACACCACAGAGGAACTCCTGTCTGCTAATGATTGGCAGTGACCTTTCACTGTGTCGTGTTGCCAGTCCAGTGCCCAACCTTCAAAGAAGGCACACCCATGCATCTATCCGCATGTCTTTAAATTCACTCAACTGCAGGGAGGACATGCAGACTCCGCACAGAAGGTGCTCCAGCTGAGAATCAAACCAGAGAACCTCTTGCTGTGAGGTGGACAACGCTAACCACTGCACCACTGGGGCCAATAATGACAGGATATGGTGCTGTGCAGTTTTCCCTTGGTGGGTGCTTACAGCATCTGTGTCATTGTGGGAGCAGTTTCTTTCCAGATAATGGTGAGCTCCATTACCAGTATAGATTTTCTCACCCTATATGGGAGGTAATATGTTATTGTTTGTTTGCCTTTTTTTCACCAGCAGTGATAGAGGGACTGCTGCACTGAGAAGCACACGTTCTTGAAGATTCTGCTAGTGCAAACTTGAGCTAAACTAATCAGGGTGAAAAGTATTCTCTGCATGTTAAAAGCGTGACGCTGTCTTCTAACTGTGAGACACGACTCATGCTTGCAAAAGAAGTCTGGTAGTTTTGCAGGGAGGATTAAGGGTATGGGCTGCTAGCATGTACAGTATCATCACATAGTAGTAGGTATGATTCTCTCTATCTCTAGCTTCATACAGTCTGAGGAAAACACTTAATCAGTCCGCGCTCCTGGGTTATCATTGAAAAGAAGCATTTATGCCTAGCAGAATTCCCTGATTAATAAATAAAACATAAATAAATAAGGTAAAAGAAATGCAATGCCTCAAATTGTTGAATGTTCATACCAGACTAGTCTTTTATTTCAAAGTGGATGTGTAGACAAGAAACTGATGGAATTGCCCTTTAATTTAATTTTAGAGTACAGGTTTTATATGTGACCTCAAGGAAGAACATCTGTATTGCACTATGTTTAATAATGACATTTGAGAGCTGCAGCCTCTAACAGTGATATGGAATCCAAAGCAAGTGAACTTGTCCGCAGCACTGGACTGTTTGCTTTTCATGTCCTGTACACTCAAAGTACTTTAAAGTACAATTGCAAGCTCAGTGTGTGAATATGCACACACACACACACACACACACACACACACACACACACACACACACACATATATAGATAGATATACATAGATAGATACATATATTATATCTCACCACTTCTTTTTCGTTACTCCACTGTCATATATTTAAAATGAATAAAACTCTCGAGTCGAAATTACAAGTGTATTCATAAGAGCACAGCGGTGTTCTATAATGGCTCCTGGTATTAACATTATTCAACTGACAAAGCCCATGAGCTTGAAACATAAATGATCCATGTTCTACACCTTATGCAATACATTCATTTATGAGTAATATCTCCAGAGATACATATCTTGAAATCTACAGCTGTAGTATCTCTTCAGATTTCTGAATATTATATCTAAACCCAAATACTTGTGTGTCTGTAACTGAGTTCTAATCCATACAAGTGATATTTACATATTTATAGATATTGTTTTGTAATTATGTGAATCTAGCTGAGTCACAATTATCTTAACGTAGCCACATGAAACCATACATTTTATTAAACAACAAAAAGGAACTGAATAAAATCTACTTGGATTATTTATGTATGCATGTTTATATATATGTATGTATGTACGTATGTTAGTATATACTGCAACTTTGGACAACCCAAGCTCTAACATTTTACTTGTTATTGCAACAGTTAATAATAATACACTATTTTATCAGATGTTATATTTCCATGTTTTTTTTTATGAATTTGGACAGCAACTAGTTCAAATAAATACTGAATTCATATGTCAAAGAGTGTGGAAATTATAGGCCAGGACTACTCATTGAGTTATTCTAAGGAAAATATGACAATTTTGTAAACATTAACCCGCACTTGTTGTTAGACGATCTAATTTAAGAAACTATGGTGGTGTTTTAAGAACATAATCGGACCAATCTATGGTAAATCATGTGAGCAAGTCAGCACAATGCGGACAATGAGGAGAACAAGGAGATGAACATTTAGAAGGACACAAGGAAGGGAATGGTGGTATAGGGATAGGGGTCAAAGGGTACATATGGGAACAGGAGACATTTTGTTTTACAAGAATTGTAGAGGGGAAAGGTAACCTGGAGAAAGTATGAATGGGAAATATGATGTAAGAATAGTGAAAGGAGCAGACAGACTAACATGTAAGACAGACAAACACTGACAGCACAAGAAGAGATACAAAAGAGGGTTGACAATGGAGATATGTGAACTGACAGAGAGTAGACTGCAAACAAGGAATGGATAGTGACACACACAAGGAAGGGCAAATTCAAGAGCAGTGATTGGATGGAGGTAGGACAGCTTACCTAATGAGCTCATATGGTACCCACCCAGACATCAAGTGCCTCCATGTTTGACATCATGAGTAAGCTCCACCTCTGTTAAGCCTAGTTTGCTAGGCAATTTTAAAAGTTAAATGAAGAGGTACTCCAGACTGCCAATGCAAGCAGCAAACTTCCAGTCCACCTCAAACCAGCTGACAAAACTGTGTGGAATTACTAGGAGGTCTCCTCAGTGTTAGTCCCAGATAAGAAGCTTTCATCACCCACCAGACAAGCAGCAAAAAAGCCAACCAGTGAGTTCTCCAGATCACAATGCACAGTATGATTTTCATCATCCTACAGAGAAACAGGACTGGGAACTGCTGGGAACTCAGTGTTATATGCCATGGCCAGTACAGTGCATAGGACTGCTGCCTTACATCTCCCTGTAATATAGCTGATACTGCAGAAAAGAAACAGAACCAAGGAGAGTGCGACAGTCAACAATGCAATGTAAAATAATGGCAATGGAATCATTATTATGAAACAGATGATAACACAAGAACACCAATGCAGGTATAACTGGAACACTATAGAGAAGTAGCCCAGTAACAGGAGGAAAAGCAGTGTTAAGAGTCAATGAACAGCTAAGGAATGGTGAAATACTAGAAATGAAATCAGATTCAACTGCTCAGTGCTAGAGAACACAGGTTAACTGCATTTATACAGTATCTTTAGCTAGAGGTATATGTGGTACAGTTTAGGAGACTAGCACAGTAACTGATGTAAGTACTCTGCATATCCAGTGCACAACTAAGCAATGGTTAAATATCAAAACGCAAAACACAAAAATAAAATGTCCAGTGCCATTCTAAACAGGTTAAGCACAGCAATATAATAATATTAGTAATGCAGTACACTTACTGCAGTGCCTGGTCTACCACCATCGACAGGTGACCCTTTTCTTTGCAATTTACTGCTACTGCTACAAAATTATAGATTGCTACAGGTTTTCATTGCTACAATACAATGACTCAGCAAAACCAGGTTGCTTTCTGCAATACAAAAGTTCTCCCTCTCTTTCTCTAGCCTCTTCTTCAATCTGGTAGGACAAGCCTGTGTTGTGCCTCCATAGATCACTATATTTATGCTGGAAGTGCTCATCAGAGCAGATGACTTCAGTGTTGTGGTCAATAGTGCCTGACCTTGCTAATGTTACTCGTTCCAGCACTCCTCACCATGTACATTGCACTGCAGCATGCAGTGAGATCATGTGAGACGCATTGATGGACAGAACTATAACAGGATGCCTATTATGGTAGTGCAATGAACATTGCAAGTAGTGCTGGGAAGATTGACATTATCAAGGTCAGGCTCCATAGGTAGGCACCCACTATGGGACATCCATGTCCATGCACTGGCATGACACACAGCTGAGTAACATGATGACCATGGTCATTAGCACAATGCAAATCTATAAATAATGTGGTTGGGCCCCACAGTTGTATAGAACCTCTGCGACCTCAATGCTCATGAATTTACAGGATTGGTCAACACTAAACACAGCTGATATGGCATTGCATTGCTGATGCAATTCAGAGACAAATTGACCCGTTCTTTTTTTTTTTGCTAACTTTCATATGGTAATATTTGCCGCACACTGCCACCAGTCAATGCAGTTCAAAGTGAAGAATAGATGCATCTATGCATCATTTTGTTCTGTGTTTGTGATGTCACAGTCCATAATTCTGGGACAGATACCATTTGTCTGCCAGTGACATGACATATTGCACCTGCTTGTGCATTGCATGAAGTTTTCAGCATTTGCAGCATTCAGAAAGGAAGAAATACTGATCTGGTAGTTTTTGATTAACAAATGCAAAACCACAAATGTGTTGTCTAACAAGTAAATAATAAACTAAAGCACTAGAACAACATAGAGATGGCCACAATGAATTAATGAGTGTTAGGATATGGGCTTTTAAAAAACTTAATTCATAATTATAAAGGAGTGAATTAACTCACAGGGGAGCCTGGACAAATAGCATGGTGCAAAATCTGTGAGCCATCATTAAAAAATCTTTCCTGCTTATCTGTAGCCTATCTGCAGCATTCATTACTTAATCAGCCCTAGCTAATATAGCCAGAATCAAAACATTCTTGTTGTCAAAATATGTTGCAAAATTTACACACACACATGCACAAACACACACACACACACACACACACACACACACACACACACACACACACACACACACACACACACGCACACTATACCATGTGTTTGTGTTCTTAGGAGTGCATTATCAATGCAGTAATTAATTTCCAGGTGTGGTTGTCTTTCTGAAAGATACTATTATGCATTTTTGGCACTGAGTTTTAGCCTGTCGGGTAACTACTGCACTTAGTTTCTAGCAGTCTGTAAACTCGGTCAGCTAGATGCCTCCTAAACAGGCGTTAACCTTAGAAAAGTAGATACATTCATTAATCATTCCTCTGAAATGTCTGTTTGTGTCTTTCGGCTTTTCCCGGTTAGGGGTTGCCACAGTGGAACTCCGGTCCGCTAATGATTGGCAGTTGATTTTTATGTACCGGCTTGCCAGGCCTGATGCACAACCTTCAACAAAGGTATGCCCATTCACGCATGTCTCCAGGCAGAAGACTCTCTAGCTGAGAATCGAACTGGACAGCATCTTACTGTGAGGCGACAATAAACCACTATAATTATGTCTCATATCTGAAATCAAAAAATGTTAAACTGAACTGTTACACTGAGTTTGGCTGCCTCACATTAAATATACAAGATGACTATGACTTCATTGTTCCAGTGTTAGCAGCTGTAAGAATAAATCTTTGATATGAAATTCTAGTTGTCAGGTATGCAAACAGTGATGTTGGAAAGGTTTTCTCTTCATAAATTCATCTGGAAGTTGAACCGCCAAGAGATGAACAACAAAAACGTACAGTATCCTTAAAAAATAAATAAATAAACTGTTTAAAAGAATGCTTTGATTTCATCTGTCAATGGCAGAATTTAAGGTTTGGTCAAAGATTAATGCATGGACTTTGAAAGGACATAATCTCTGAGAGCAGGCTGCTGAAATGTCTCAGGCTAGCCTACTTTGGTTATCTCCACATATGCACACATCTTGTCTGAGCAGAGAATCTAGCTCCTCCCACACCTCACTGTTCTTGGAAGACAAGGGAATAGAAAAAGATTCACAGCTTAACACACTGAATTTCTAAAGAAAATCACTTTTAAAAAGTGTAAGCTGTAAGCAGGCATTTTCCCTTGTGTCCTCTCAACTCAAAGAGATATCTGACAGAAAAACAGCTGCCCTCATTATTAAGTCTTTTGTGTAGCCACATAGACTGACTTCTGTTTGAAGATCCCTTGCCACTACTTTCAAGACCAGAAACATAAATCATTTTCCTGCACCTAGAATACAAACAAGCTAGGTCTCAGAAGTAATCAAGATATACGCAAATAAGGTCATAGTTTGACAGTCCTAATTTGTAACACTCACGTACAAATTATTGCATTGTTCCAATTTTTAACATTTTTTTAATCCTCTTTAATTGCATACACTTATTTATACTTATATAATTTTAACACACTTTTTTTTTTCTGTAGTGCTTTTATGAAGGCTTCTACCTTGTTGGATTAAAGCTGTTGCTTGTTTCTTTACAATTACTGCAAATCTTGTAAAGCTGCATGAATTTTGCAATCAGTTAAATATTCTTAATCAAGGTACACTGAGTATCATATTAGAACATTTTCTGAGTAAGAATACTCATAATAAAACTGGATGATGGAAATATATTTTAGCATAAAACTAGAGTTCAACACTTTTGAAGAGATTTATTTTTTTATTAAAAATACATTTTCTGGGTGCTGTGATATGAATGTATTACTAAGCATGATTTTAAACTCCCTTGAGTAACACGGAGAAGTAAATATCCATAAGATAATTGTTGTAAAGGTAAACAGTCTGTTCATTGAATGAATGTATACACTAATCCAAAGGTGTGTTTGCAGCAAACAGGAAAAGTAAACCCATAATAGTGAAAAATGTACTACTGTTTAGGTAGGTGTTCGAGTGTATTCACTGTTGCAGTCATTACATTTGGGTAATCCTGCTGGCAGGTTGCCTTCAGTCGGCCTGAATTCCAAAGTCCTGGGTCCTGCGTCAGCTGCTGTCACCCCTTCCCTGATGTCAGGTCGTCAGGAGTATAAAAGAAGCAGTCGACGCCATTTTCTTTAGTTTTTCTTGCCCCAGATGTCAGGTGCTCCCTAAAAGGGTAGCCAAAATTTATATATATATATATATATATATATATATAAATACATGCACCAATATAAACTTTACCTTCATCTACAAGCAAATACACCACATAGGTTGTATAAATCAGAGAAGGAAAGATAGGTTCCATCAGAAGAAAGGGGGATGGCGGGTGGGTAACCACTGCAACAGTGAATACACTCGAACATCTACATTTATGGTAAGTGTACACAACTGTACTATGTTCTTCGTGTTTCACTGTTGCAGTCATTACATTTGGGTAGAGTCCCAAAGCTATGGTTGGGAGGCTGAGGCTAAACAGCATTAGGAGTGGCTATGAGGCCCTGCAGAACTGCAGTGGCAAAGCCTGCCCTGGATTTAGAGTAGAGTGGCAGATGATAGTGCTTTGTAAAGGTGTGCAGTGAACTCCAAGTAGCAGCCTCTAAAATGTCCTTGGTTGGTACTCCCCCTAGAAAGGCTGCTGAAGTGGCTGCAGCTCTGGTTGAATGTGGCCTAATGCCCTTAGGCACTGGCTTGCCATGGTGTAAGTAGCAGAAATGAAAGCAGTGGCCTATCCACTTTGAAATAGTCTGCTTTGAGATAGCCTTTCCTTGTGATCCTGCAGCATATGTCACTAGTAATTGCTCTGAGTTTCTGAAAACTTTGGTTCTGTCCAAGTAGAATCTAAGCTGTCTATGTATGTCCAAAGAATGCAGAATTCTCTCCCCCTTGTTCTGTGGATTTGGATAAAAAGTTGGCAGATGAATACTTTGGTTAAGAGCCACATTGGACACCACCTTAGGTATAAATGTTGGGTTTGTCCACAGAGAGACCATGTCTGGATAAAAATTGATAAAAGATTCCACAGCCATGAGTGCCAGTAGCTCTGAAACTCGTCTTGCAGAAGTTATTGCTAGGAGCAGAGCTGTTTTCCAAGATAAAAACTTTATATCAGCAGTAGCAGCTGGCTCAAAAGGAGGCAGGGTGAGTTTTTCCAAGACATAGTTGGGATCCCATGCAGGCATAGGTGATCTCCTTGGAGGCCTTAAATTTTTGGCTCCTCTGAGGTACTGCTTTAATAAGGGATGAGAAAAGATTGGTGGCTCTGTATTGTAATGAGCTGAAATGGCAGAGGCATGAATTTTAATAGATGAAAAAGATAGGCCTTTGTCCAGCATCTCAGTTATGTATTTCAAAATATGAGGAATATTTGGCACAGCTGTATCAGTTCCTTGTGCCTGGTTCCAAGGACAGAATCTCTTCCATAAGATTTTCTAGTACTAGGCCTTCTGGCTTCCAAAATGACGTCCATCACAGCTTTACTGAGAGGTGTGTTTTGTTTGACTACATTATCCGCCATGCTGCCAGGTTTAAAGTCCTGAGCTGGCTGTGCAGGATCTGATTGTTTTGCTGGGACAGTAGATGAGTTACTTGAGGTAAGGTCCATGCTGGGCATTGAGACAAGTTCCTTAGGATTGGATACCAGTACTGGTGGGGCCAGTCTGGGGCAATCAGTATCATCTTTGGCTTCTCCTGTCTGACCTTTAGGAGTACCTTGGGGAGGAGAGGCAGTGGGGGAAAGGCATATACTGATAGGGTTTTTCCAGCTGAAAGATAAGGCGTCCACTTTCCATGCTTGTCTGTGATAAGTCCTTGTGCAGAATCTTTTTAGTTGGTAGTTGTGAGGGGAGACAAATAGATCTATGTCCAGGCATCCCTATCTCCTTGTTATCATGCTGAAGACTTGTGGATCCAGCTTCCACTCGTGGGGATCCATGAGGTTTCTGCTTAGTTCGTCTGCCAGAGTATTTTCCTTTCCTGGCAGGAATTGTGCCTACAGATATACTTAGTAAGTCAATGCTGTGTCCCACAAAGTCATAGCTAGTCTGCAAAGGGGGTAAGAATGTGTGCCCCCTTACTTGTTTATATACCACATGACCGTGGTGTTGTCTGTCTTTATCAGTAGTTGTCCCAGATGAAGTAGGTCCTTGAAGGCTGTCAGGGCATTTTGAACAGCTAGCATCTCTTTTTGATCGATATGTAGATGCATTTGGTTTGAGGACCATGTGCCCTGAATGCATCTTCCTGCCATGTGGGCCCCCCCCAGGCATAATCTGATGCATCCGTTGTTAGTGTCTGCCTGGCTGGGGGTAATGTGAATGGCTGTCCCTTGTTTTGGTGACAAGCCTTTGCCCACCATCAAAACTCCTGTTGCAGGCAGGGAATGAGAGTAATCATTGTTTCCAGGCTGTGGCAATGTTGAGTTCAAACACTTTTTAGGTACCATTGAAGTTTCCTCATATGCAGTCTTGCATATGGAATTAGTAGGATGCAGGATGCCATGAAGCCCAAAGCACGCAGAATTTTTCTTTCAGATAACTGGGCCTTTGTTGCCAACATTTTGAAATAGGTAGACAGTTGCCTTTGTTTGTCAGGCGTGAGATAAGCCATCTGGGCAGTTGTATTTAAGCTTGCACCCAGGAATATTATCTCTTGAGAGGGTACTAGTTTTGATTTCATTTTGTTGACTGTGTACCCTAGGCATGTTAGAAGTCTTTTCACAAACGCCAGATGCTGTAGAAGAATGTCCTTGTTCTCTGCTTAAATTAGACAGTCGTCCAAGTAAGGATATATTTGTATTCCTCTTTGTCTGCAGAATGCAATTACTGGTGCCAGGCACTTTGTAAAGACCCTGGGCGCAGTAGATAAGCCAAAGGGCAGTGCAGAGAATTGGTAATGCATTGAGCCAGCCTTGAATCTGAGGTATCTTTTGCATAATTGTCTGATTGGGACATGCAGGTATGCCTCTTTTAGGTCTAGAGTCACAAGCCAAGCGTTCTTGCCCAGCATGGGCAGAAGCTGCTGCAAAGTCAACATTTTGAATTTTGGTATATCCAGGAATGTGTTCAGAATGGATAGGTCCAGTATTGGTCTTTAGGCCTTGTCCTTTCTGGGTACCAAGAACAGTCTAGAGTAAAATCCTTATCCCTGCTCATGCTCTGGTACTTGTTGAATGGCCCCCATGTCCATGAGGGATGAGACTTGTTTTTGTGCCTCTGCCCATTGATTTTTTTTGGCAGATCTGGCCAGCTGTTTGCCTTTGGCAGGGTATGAAAATAGAACTTGTAGCCTTATGACATGATATTTAGAACCCACTTGTCCTGGGTTATAATGTGCCAATTTTGAGAAAAAAAGTGCTAATTTTCCCCCTAAGGGTGCTGGCAGGGGGATATGTGCTTGGTGCAGGCAGGGGGGAGTCATTGGGACTGTTTCCTGTATGGTTGTGATTTGTCTTCTCCAACTTTGGAGGTAGAAGCACCCCATTGCTTTGACCTGTATGAACCTTGCGCCTGGGATCTGCCTCTAGGGCGTCTGGCTCTGCCCCTTTGAGGTCTGTCTGACACAGGAAAGGACCAATTCTTTGTAGGCCAGTGTCTACTAAACCTAGGTGGCTGTACTTGTAAAAAATCTTTGACAGTTTGCATAGATTTAGCTTTGTCCTCCATTTTCTTTAGCACCTCTTCTGCCTTAACACCAAAGTATCATGCTGTAAAGGTGCATCTAATAATTTAACTTTGACATGATCAAGCAGATTTTGTTCCTTTAACCAAGCATACCTCCTATTTACAGAACCCGTAACTGCGGCCCTGCAGGAGGCCTCCAAATAATCAAAACCACATTGCAAAGTATGCTTTCCAACTTGTTCAGCTGCATGCAATAAATCCTGCATTTCCTTGTTTTCTGCACATTCAGAGTTTAACATTTTCTGTTTAAGCAATGCCATGACATGTTGCTGATATTTGAGCATATGAAACTGACAGTTTAAGGCCCTTATAGCCAAGGTAGCAGATGTGTAAACCTTTTTTCCCCATCTATTCAGTGCCCTAGAATCTCATTCAGAGGGGGTAGGGTTTTTTTGCAGTGGAAGCCTTAACTTCTTTGGGACCCTGTGAAATAGTCTCTGGGTCTGCAGCAGGATTTTTAAAAAGGAATTTATGAGAGTCAGGAACACTGTAATATCTGTCAGGCTTAACAGGAGCTGGAGGTAAGTAGTCAGGGGTAAGTAAGACTAGACTCCGAAAACACATCATCTACAATGTCTAACAGGTGGAATGGCTAGTGGCCTGTGTTGAGGTAGTAAAAGGAAATCCCTGAGCCTATTTTTAGATTCTGAAAAATCTTGGCTCTCCCAGTGGAAATGCTCCCTCGTATGCAAGGTTTCCCCAAAAGAATAGATTCTTCAGCATCAGAATCCTCATAGGGGGAAGAGAATATTCCTGATCAGAAGAGGAATCAGAAGAAATAGAAACCTGATCTGAAGATTCATAGCCAGTCTCTTGCCTAGGCCTCTTATCAGGAGGGAGATGGGAACCCCTGATCAAGGGTCTTTGGCCATTTTGAGCATCTGTTTTTTGGGCATAGAGGCCTGTCCACGTGGCTCTTGAGTTTGTTTCTTTGCTTTAGAAGGTACTTTAGTCTTTGCCTTTGAAGCTGAAGTCAGTTTAATGTAAAGATGCTTAGGTCTGAATACACCCTTAGAAGCCGGTGCCTGCTCAGCGGCTCCGGACCCATCTGAAGGAATAGTATCTGAGGCTCCAGTACCATGAGTTTCCAGTGGCATGGCCGACTCCACGTGGGAGTCGGTAGCGGCCTGCGACTCTAACGTAGCGGGTGTCAGGGGCTGTGAAATTGCCTCACTGAGAACCGGCGACTGGCTTAGGAGAAGCTTCATCATCGGTTTTGGGCCTCGGTGTCTGTCTCTCTCTTTTTCTTTGCATTTTTTGTGAACTCCAGTAGTCGGATGGCTATCCGACGACATTTCTGGATAATTAAACCGGCATCCAAAATAGTTTAAAGCAAAATCATAGTGATGCTTAATAGTGCATTGGTTAAATCTAGCACAAAACCGACAACCAGAAACATTGTGATCAGGGCCTAGGCAAGGAATACAGTAAGAATGAAAGTCCTTATGAGGTATTTGCTTTCCACAAGAAATACAATTATTTACTTTTTCTGACATTGGTCTGGAGCAAGAAAATAATTTCCCCAATGGGGTACTTAGCTTTATTGAACACTTCGGATCTGAAACTTGAGCACGAAAATCTCAGGAGTCGGCCGACCGGCACTTGTGAACTGCTTCTGCTTCGGGCACCATGGGGCAAGAAAGACTAAAGAAAATGGAGTTGGCTGCTTCTTTTATACCTCTGATGACCTGAGATCAGGGAAGGGGTGACAGCAGCTGAAGCAGGACCCAGAACTTTGGAAATCAGGCCGACTGAGGGCAACCTGCCAGCAGGATTTCCCAAATGTAATGACTGCAACAGTGAAACATGAAGAACATCTACATTATAGAAACATTGGAGGATGTTGCATGCACAGCCTTATTGAAGAATATCTCAAACATGTTTAAAGATACAAAGAAAAGGAAGCATGCTACAGAAAATCTGGATTTAATCCACATGGTAGACTGAAGTAATCTGATAGGCCAGTCAGACAAGAGCATGTATTCAGATCAAGACCAGCCTATTCAACCACAGCTCAGCCAATGAAAGCTAATGTTACATCTGCTAAGGAATGTAGTATAATACTAGTCAAAGAGCAATCAGAACCTCTAAGTAGTCTAGACCGGAAATAATACATGCGTGGATCATGGATAATTTTCGCACAGCCAGTAACCACAATGAACAAAACTGTTCAGACAAGGTATTTAATAGACAGTTTCCTAAACAAGGGTTTGTTTCAGCTTCCTTAAATATCATTCTCTGGTCCAGCAGCCAAGTAGTGACTGATGGCAGGCAAAGACGTTATTGGATATAGTGTTGTGTAAAGATGACGATGTTTGAAAAACTCACTACACCACCAGGACCTTAACTTTTGAGTGAAATTCAAGTGTAGATTCTCTGCTATATTGCACTACATGCCATATAAACAATGTTTCTTAACAGGAACATGGAGGGCTGATGTTGCATTTCTTTATAAAATACATGCATATCTTGCTCAAACAGAAGTTCCTAGAATTTGCCTCTTTCTACAATTCTCCTTCCTCTTTAGGTATCATGGCTACCATGCTCATCCTCATATTTGTACATATTTTGCCTGAGTCCTGTATTCTCTTGTGTTCCTCCTCTAGAACCTTCCACATTTCCTTTCCTCTCTATTTGTTTGAACTCTAGAAGTTAGTCCATCTGGCACTCCAGTTTTCCTCTCCTTCATCTTGTGTATGACTTTTCATATCTCATCAGTTGTAACCTTTGCATTCAGATTGTCTCTTTCTTCATCATATAGTATACATCCCTCACAATTTTTCCTCAGTTCTGTTTTAAGACTCAGGTCCTTTCCTGTGATTTGTAAATCTCTCTGACAGTATTCCTTAAATCTTTCCCTGATTATTTCATCTTCTGGGGAATATTCTTCTTCTCCTCCTCTTACCCTCTACACCTCTCTCCATTTCTCTCTCTTTGTTCCTTTTTGTTTGTCTTGGCTTGTGGTATCCCTTGTGCCTCTCCCACTATACACCAGTAGCTCCTCCAGTACCATTGTTGAATTTATGGCTATGTAGTAATTGTACATTCCAATTCCATTCTTATTGCTTTTTTATCTATAGACCCTCCCTTCTGCTTTCATTTCTTCCAAGTGTCCTTCTGTACCACAACTAGCTCAGTTTTTCTGCTCTGCATTCACTCTTCCTTCTCTCCATCTGTGCTCATTCATTCCCCCTTGACAGTGAACTTGAATCAGTTCTACCAGTGTTCTTCCAGTTTGTCCCCATTGTTCGTACTATACTCTCTCCTCTGTATTTGGACCATCATCATCATCAACCCCTTTTTCTACATCCAGTTGAGATGTCATGTCACGTGTCACCATCTATCTCCATTTAATGCCAGTGTCCTGTCTTCTTCAACATTCATGCTTGACTGTTACAGGTCTTCTTTCACGCAATCCATCCACCTTTTTGCTGGATGTCTTTGTTTCCTCTTGCCTTCTTCCATATTGTCCCAAATCATCTTCATCAGTCTGTCTTCTGATTTTTGCATATGTGCCTGAACCAGTGTAATCTGTTCTCTTTGACCTTTCCTGCAATTGAAGCTACTTTGGCTTCTGCTCTTATGTTCTCATTTCTTTATCTGTCCCATATCAGGCACTTCATCTCCATCATCTCCAGCTTCCTCAACTGCTCTGCCTTTACTGCCCAGGTTTCTTTACTATACAGTAGTACTGGTTACACCACTGTTTTGTACACCTTTCTTTTCAGCTTCTGTGGTATACTTCTATCATATACTATTCTTGACACACTGGGAAAGTTAGCTGCAGCCCCTCTGATTCTAGTTTTGACCACTTCATTCAGACTTCCATTATGCTCAATCACCCCTCCCAGAGATTTGAAGCTGTTAAACTGTTGCACTATTTTCACTATCTTAATTCTCAGCCTCTTCTGTTTTCTCCATTTCCTGACATTACAATTGTCTTATCTGTACTGAGTTTCATCCTATGTGCCTTCAGTTTTGCATTCTGTTCTATTATCCTTTTCTGAAGTTCTTGCTTAGAGTCTGCCTGTAATGCCACAATGTCTACATATTTCAACTTTGTTGATCTGCCCCCCTCTTACCCGTTTGCTAATGTATTTCATGCCCAGTGTCACAAAAGGAAATATTGCCAGTCTAGCTGTCTGGAATTTTGTAAATAATTATATGTCATTTGTCAATATAATATGATTTATATAAAAGTGTGACAGAGGCAGATACTGCCAGCACAGCGGTCTGGAATTTTGTAAATACTCATATGTCATTTGTGAATATCAACATAATCCATATGCTTGTCTTACAAATGTATTAAAACTGTATGTTATGTGTATATTAAATTGCTGGTACAGAAGTGTGTGTTGAACAGGGTCTGTATGGTACTGAGCTTAAAGTATGTATCCACAGTGTACCCTACTGGAAGAGAGAAGAAATGTATATGCACTATTGTAGTTGTGTAAATGTATATATTTTAACAGTCGAAAGTGGACCATAGAAGGTTAACTTGAAAAAATTCAGGTTTTAATGCAGCAAGGAGACAGGATGTCTAAAACTAGAGAGCCTTCTGCATTGTTTTGTAAGTGTTTTATTGTTTTATGTCTTCCAGCAGCTGCAAAGATCTGAGTGATATGTATTTTTCACAGGGAGATGCTAAATGCTGGCAATTTCTAGCAATGGGGGTTTTCACCTGGGATAGTTAGATGACAAAAGTGATGTAATTCTACAAGTATCCCAGCAGCAATATTTGAGATATTAATTAATATTAATCTGAGAGAGAGAGAGTGCATTTTGTGTTTTGCCTTTGAGATGGCAGCATCCGCTGGTAAAATCCACTCATCACATCTGTCCATCCTTGCTGCATGTAAGTTAACTAGGGTACAGTAAATTCTTTTAGATTCAGTAAGGAATATAGTAAATATTAATTTAGATGTTTTCTGTATTTATTTGAGGCTGTCCCGCAATCTTGTTTTAAATATTTCCTGTGATTGTGAGCTCTGAAGTTACTGTGTTGATTTACTGAGTATTGTCTTGTTTTTTTTATTATTTATTATTAAATATATTTAACTCTATCTTTGTGGCTGATATTTGTTAGACATATTTAAGCTCTGGGAGTACTTGCATATTTATCTGGTGACACTGTGCAGGCCACTCCTAATAGCCTGGCTCTTGGTCAAACTACAATTTGGATTACCAGTAACATTACACAGTACGTTTGGACAGCCTTTATTAAGCACCTTAAAGTAGCTGATAAGGGTTTCTGGTGGCAGTGATAACTACCTTATAGTCTGGGCAGAAATGGGTATAGCTAGTAAAGTGTGTGTGTGTGTGTGTGTCTGTGTATGTGTCTGTGTGTGTCTGTGTGTGTGTCTGTGTGTCTGTCTGTGTGTGTAGTTTGTTTGCAGGGACATGAAACACTGGATGGACATAGAGAGTGTTGCAGGACTTGGATTGGAACCCTGGCTAGGAGCTCAGCTCTATAGCTGTGCCAGTGGGGAGTCCTATTGGGGATAAGGAGAAAACCAGCCCCAGACGGACTGCGGCCTATGTGTGCTCTTAAGGGAAATTGTACTTTATTGTGTGTGCACTTGTTATCCTCCCAATGTGTACATTCCCCACTGTTGCCAGTGGTGTGGATTGAGGATCCTTGATTACTAGGCCAGTGTCGAGGTGTCACACCCAGTATGAACAGTTGTGGGCTCAGAGCTGAACACTAGTGCATGCCCACTTTTACTGGGTACCCCTCTGTGAGACCGAATACTGTTTGTACTTGAATCATTGAATCCTTGTACATAGCTTGCCCTAATTCTATCAATGTTTCTGAGACTTCAAACCACTGCAGGACTGCCCAAATCAGGTTTCTTTGGACCCTCTCATATGTTTTTTTTTGAAGTCTGGGAATTTCTGATTGTACTCTTTCCTCATCTCTAACTTCTTCTCATCTATCTGTCTCAATGCAGACATTGAGTCAGTAGAGATGCATCCTCATCTGAATCCGAATTGCTCATCATTTATCAGTCACCCTCTACAGAACTTTTATGCAATATGGCAGGAGTTTGATAACTCAATACTGCTTACAGTTGAGAATGTCCACTTTGCTCTTGAGCACTGGCATTAGTATGCTTATTGTCCAGTCATCTATCTGGGATATGCCTTGAACTTCTTCCATTATTTATATTAGGTTTTTCTTCCCTCAGTAACTAACTTACTTGCCTGTACCAAAATATTTCTTGTGAAGGTGTATCATTTGTTTAACTTTCAAGCCATATGTCCAGCCATCTACCTTCTTTCATTCCTTGGGCTTGACTCATCTTTTTGTTATGTTCCTCCTACCACACAACCTGTATTTTTCTGTTTATATGGTGACATTGTAGCCCCATGAACTATCTCCATTTTATTTCTTCTAGTCTGTGCCCAGTTATCAAACACATTTAGTAGAACCCTTCTTCATCCTTGTTTGGTGCATATGTTTTCTACTGTCTAGCATGCATCGTCTTCCTTCCCTACAGTATGAGCCATCTACTTATCCCACATCTCTCACTTTCTCTGTGGTTGCCTAAAGCTCTATATGAACTACAGTTGCTACTTCCCTCTTTCTACCCCCTGCCTTGCTGTCCACTTCTCCCTTCTGGGTGGCAATAACACAACATCTTCTCCCCATCTCTGATTTTCAGTCTTGTTTCTTGAACTAGAACAATGTACCCCCATCCTCTTTAACTTTTCCTGTATTCTCCTTCTTCTGATAGGATCTAATGAACTCCCATTGTTCTAAGTAGTTCTATGTATTTTCCTTGTTGTTTTACCCACCCCTTCTACATTCCAAGTCGCAGTCATTCAGTATAATCCTTTCCCTTGGTTCACTGTTTGAGCTGAGAGTTGTGTTCTTGGCCACTGCCTGTGCTTGGAATCCCCCTCTCCATCCATGGCCTCTACATTCTTGACTTCTGTTTTTTGTACAAGCATGGGTATGCCCTGTACATAGGCCTTTTTTAAGACATTCTTTTGTTCCATCCTAGTATCCCTCACAATAGCACAATGCATGCTAACGCAGTACTGTTGTCACAATCGTTTTACATTATAGCATTCCCTTTCGTTGGTTGCCCCTCCCCACTGCAGCTCACCAGTCATGTGTCCAGTTCACGTGCAATAGTCCAGTGCTTTTTTACACTGTAAAGCTGTTTATTATGCTTCTTGTACACCACTGTTCCTTTACTTCACATGCCTTTCTAACGTAGGAGGAAACCGGAGTACACGGAGAAAACCCACATGTACCCTCAAAAGTACCATACTTATTACACCTCTCTGTCCAATGTGTCTACTATGCATTTGCACAATTTTATACAAAAAAAAAATGTTTATTGTTGACCTATTGAACTATATCAGTGTAAAATTGTTACTTAGCTTCTTTTTAATGCATCTTTATGCATGTAACCCAACATATGTGAATCGTTTTGCTATAACTGCTATGATATCAATATTGTTTAAAATTGTACTTGTTTTAAAATGTATTACTGGAGCTTGTTTACCTTTCCCTTGCCCCCCCCCCCCATGCATTCCTTTTCATGCCTCCTCCAATTGTTGCATCAGCAGAAAACGTAATCATTAAACTTAAGTTTACTGCAGTTTATTGTCATCAATAGGTAGTTATGAAAATTATATTGCTTACCTTAGAGGCTTGCCCCTTTGCACTTCTTGACTGCATTACCTATCATTGTGCTGGGAATCACTTCAGTTCATCCCATTGTTTTATAAACTTTTGATCTTGTTTTCCCTGGGCATTGTTTTTCATGATTAGCTTTTGTTTCTTTATTACATCCTTCTTGCACTGTCCTCAGTTTCCTCTCTTTCAGTGTCCATTCATTCCATTTATTTTCTTTTTTTCATTTTCAGTTCTTCTGTAGTCCTGTCTTCCACCTTTTTACCCAGAAATGCATTACAAATGCTTCTAATCAGCTTGTTTAGTATATTAAAAGAATGAAATGACATAAGAGCAAATGCTCTTATATCAACATGTAAAACCTGAAAGCACAATACAGCGAAGTTACGGAACAGCGATTTTTTTTCCCCAAGGAAAAATAAATCACTGAACAAAAAAAAAAAAAAGTACAAACAAAATAAAGTGGGGGGCCCCCACTCCCACCCACTTAAATATACCACCTCCCAGAATGCACCACAGTGGAGGAAATGACAAAGTCCCGAGAATGGCCCAGCATTTGTTTTCCCTGGGAAAAAAAATCGCTGTTCTGTTACTTCGCTGTTTTGTGCTTTTGGGTTTTACATGTCGATGAAAGAGCGTTCGCTCTTTTCTCATTTCATTCTTTTAATATAGACCTGGCAACTCTCGTTTAGACGCTCATTCAACCAACAGGTCACTGCTAAGTCACTCCTATCTGATGTACCATCTTCCAATCACCTTACAGCTCTCCTCTTTCCGACTTTGTTTCTGCTTCTTTCTATATTTTTAGTGATAAATCTCCCTTGGGAGTGGCCTGTTGTTCTTCTGTACCTTTGATATAGCTCTTTCACTTGTTTTCTTCCTAACTTTGTATCTCTTTATTCATCTCCTTGTGGTTTTCTTTGTGATTTATTCATTTATTGTTCATTTCTTTTACTGGCACGTAAACCTTGTGTACATCTTGGCCTTGTTTTCCCTCCAAGGTTTCAGCATCTGATAATGTACTCCTCCCAGAATCTCTTCATCACCTCTCCTACATCTAAGGTTGCTCTCCTATTCAACATCTGGCAGACAATTCATGTTTTACTTCTTGTGTTGTTTAGCTGCCTGTATTACCTTTAGTTTATACATTTGAGTATCCTCCATATTGTGTAGCCCAAACAAGTCCTCTTTATTTTATTTATTATTTATTTATTTTACATTTGTTAACCGGGCTAGTCTAGCTGGATATATGTCCATTATCAGTAGAGGCCCGAGGAGAAAAGCTCCACACACTAAATTTCAATGGGACAATTTACAGAGTACATAATTAAGTACAAAATGAATTATCATTTAGTAACATGAAATAAACAAAAAATAAATATACATGAAGTATCTAAGGAACATACTATAAAAAAAAAGAATTGTTGTTCAGTAAAAAGCATTACAAAAAGTCAGGATTAGCAAGAAGGTTTCAAAAGAAAAATGAAGAAGAGAAGAAGAACAGGAGATAAGAAGGGAATAAAAAGGAGGAAGAGGGAAAGAAGCAATAGTCTGGAGAGGAGAAGGGTAAGAATGTGTATAAGAGGACAGGGGAGAGAGAAAGGAGGAGTAGGTTAGAGCATTAGAGGATAGTAACAGGGCAGTAAGAAGTAGGAATAAGTATATTTACTAAGTAAAGTGTAAAGTTCTAGTGGTGGAGGGGAAAGAAGAAATTAGTCAGGAGTCCTACAGGAACAGAGCCAGTGATTTTGGAAATACAGTTTGATTTTTTGTTTGAACAGAGGTAAGGAGGAGGTTAGAGTGATATCAGTGGGTAGCTGATTCCATATCCTTCCTATAGTATTAGTGAACAGAGAGTCACCAGCTAGGTTATGGGACTTTATTGATTTAGTCATGAGTTTGGAAGAAGATCGAAGGGAGGTAAGATTATTGTAAGGGATTAAAAGTTGAGAAAGTATAGGGGTGTTATAAGGTTGGTAGAGTATCTTGTGAGCAATGGTAAGTTGTGAGATCAAAAGACAGTTTTGTAGCTCAAGCCAGCCTAGGAGTTTTAGGTTGTGACAGTGGTGTGTTTTGAAAGGGTTGCTGGTGGCAAATCGGGCAATGCTATTGTAACAAGTTGCTAGTTTATTTAGGTTGGCCTTCTTAAGGTTAGTGAAGATTGGTGAGGCATAGAAGAGAGTAGATATAAGATGGGAGTGGGCAATAGTAGCTCTGGTAGAAGGTGTGAGAAAAGGTTTGATACGGTATAATGATCCTATTTTTTTATTAACAGTTTTGATGGTGTTATTGATGTGTTGATCAAAAGTCAGATTGTTGTTGATGGTAATTCCTAGCAGTTTAGTTGTTGTGTCAGGAGAAATAACAGTAGTGTCATTAGACAAAATGTTGAAGTTTAATGGGGAGGCTCGAGTGGTAGGAGTGAAAAGGAGAAGTTTTGTTTTTTTAGCATTGAGGAGGAGGTATCGTCTAGTAAACCAAGTTTCTACAGTGTTAAAGGTAGTTTGAGTTAGAGACAGTAGTTCTGTGGGGGTGGATGCTGAGCAAATGATTGTTGAGTCGTCAGCATATTGGATGCAGGTAGCTTGAGGGATGACTGTGTTGAGATCGTTTATGTATAGGGAGAAGAGAAGTGGACCTAGGATAGAGCCCTGTGGAACTCCAATTGAAACAGGCAAAAGAAAAGAGATATGATTGTCCCAAAGGATGGCTTAATGTCTGTTGTTAAGATAGGAGGTAAACCATTTTAAAGCCAGGTTATCAAATGAGAGGGATTTAAGTATATTAATAAGGGAAGAGTGGTTCACCATGTCAAAAGCTTTGGAGAGGTCAATAAATAGAGCAGAGGAGAAGATATTGGAGTTTCGATAGTTGTTGATAGTATCTATGAAAGAAAGGAGGGCAGTGGAGGTGCTATGGTGGGGCCTAAAGCCATGTTGACAGTTAGCAATTATGTTGTGAGAAGAGAGATAATGTATGAGTTGCTGATGAATGCATTTCTCCATAATCTTAGCAAGAGGAGAGAGAAGAGCAATAGGTCTAAAGTTAGTAAAGTCAATAGAGTTTCCACCTTTGTGTAGTGGGATGATATGAGAGATTTTCCATATATCTGGTATGGTTCCTTCTTGGATAGTCCTATTAATGAGTAAAGATATAGGGTATGCAATCTGTTTAGCAGCCTTTTGAAGAAAGAGAGAGGGGAGTTTGTCAGCAGAGGGGGTGCAGGGTTTCAGTTTAAGAATAAGCTTATAGATGAAGGAGGTAGAGATAGGATGAAGAGTGAAGTTTTGGGATGAGTCCATAAGATTATTTGGAGGGTAAAAGTTATTGGCGTTCAGTTGTCTAGCAAGAGATTGAATGGTTTCAATAAAAAAGGTGTTGAAGGCGTTAGCAGTATGGCTAGGGTTGTCTGGGTTTGCGTTTATAGGGGAGGGAGTTTTAGCTGAACCAGGAGAAAGGAGTTTGTTGATTGAAGACCAGAATTGTTTTGGTTTGTATAATTGGGTTGTTTGAAGATCACAGTAATAGTTCTTTTTGTCAGAGATTATTGCTTTTTTTGTGAGATTTCTAAGTTTGCAAAAATGATGAAAATCAGAGGTGGTTCTATGGTGTCTCCATTTGGCCCAAATTTTATTTTTACTGTGAATTAGTTTCTTTGTTTCCTTAGAGAGCCATGGGGCTGTATTAGACTTCATTCTAATAGAGCGTAGGGGCATGTTTATCCAAAATGGAAAGGAAGGTTGAGTTAAAGAATGATACTGCTTCATTAAGAGGAAGTGATTTTAAGAGTTTCCAGTTACATGTTTCGAGATCCTTTTGAAACAAATCACTGTTAAAGTTTTTGGTAGAGCGTATTATTCTAGTGTTAGGGAGGTTTAGATAGTCGGTCTTTACTCTGGAGATATAGGTTAGGCAGTGGTCACTGAGGTCATCGGGCATAGTTCCTACTTTGTAAGAGACATTAACTTTGTTTATAAGTATCCAGTCTAAGATACTCTGTTTCTTATTTGGTTTATTAAACCTAGTTGTGGTGGTAATGGATTGTGTAAAACTATGTAGGTTTATATGACAGGAGGGATTGTTGTTACTAACAGTATTCCAGTCTATATTAAAGTCGCCCAGAATTATAGTTTCTTGGGGGAAGTTTGTGGAAGTCCAGCTGAGGAAGTCTTCTAAGATTGGTATGTTGTTGCCTGGAGGTATGTACATACAGATGATGTATAGGGCTTTTTGAGCATTTAACTGAAGTTTAGTGATGATGGCTTCAACACTAGGATCTTGGGTTGGGCAGGCTGGGAGGGTGGAGATGCTAAGATGGTTCTTAAATAGAATAGCCACACCACCACCTTTACGCTTAGTACGATCAAGCCTATGTATATTATAGCCTTGGGGTATAATTTCAGTGTCTTTGGTGGCTGGCTTTAGCCAGGTCTCTGAGAGGCACAGAATGTCAAAGTGGTGAATGTCTAACAGGGCATGTAAATAGGGTACTTTGTTATTTACACTTCGTATATTTAGATGACCTATGAGAAGGGTGTTATTGAGGTTAGGCTTAGATACTTGAGGGGAGGGATTTGATGGGCCTGGGTTGGGGTGAATATCACCGTCTTGTAGGGTTGGAGTATAAGGTCTGGGTGTGAGGTTACTTTTAAGAGGGGTTAGTTGTTTCATTTTTTTATCAGAGGGCAAGGTGTAGGTAAGATGATAGTGCCTATGGAATTTGGGAAGGTGATAGCTAGGGGAGGATGTGGAATTTAAGAAGGAGGTAAGAGAGGTGTGGAAGATAGCTGTATGTTTATTTATAAGTTCTGGCTGGTACATAAGTGGGTGTTCAAAGAAGGTAAGAAGGTAAGAAGAATAAAGAGAGGTACAGAATAATGATAAGAATATTACCATGGTGGGTGTGTATGGAGCCATTAGTAGGAGTGGTGAGGTAAGGGAAGTTATAAATTAATTGAGCAAGAGAGGGTGAGAGAGGTGAAGTTTTAAGTAAAGTGCAGGGAGGAAGGAAGGAAAGAAGTAATGGGTAGATATGAAGGGGTAAGAAGAGATAATACAAAGTGTAGGTGTAGAGATTAAAGGTATATAAGAAAAAAAGTAAGGTGTAGAAGAGGAGAGAAGTTAGTTATAGGAGAGTAGGAAGGTTTTAGGAGTAGAGGAAGAAGAGGGGGTGGAAGAGTTTGTATGGAAGGGAGGGGTTAAGTTTTTGGTGGGAAAGAACAGGAAGGGATGTTTGAGTAAGTGGGTGTGGTTAGGGAAGTATAAGGTTAGGACCCCTGGGGGTGGGTGGGAATTGGGGGTAGGGAGGGGAGCGGAGTGACCCCGTAGGGGCTCTTCTTTCTGTGCTCCCTGAATTGTGGGGAATTCAACCATGTAGCTATTCCATTCATAATTATTTCATTAAATACCCACCAGTTTCTCATATAGTGTGTTTCTTATTAATCCTAAACCAGCTTTATGAAGGAACGGAAACATACCAAAATGTGTCTGAGTCAGCTTCCAATGGTGCTTGCTGCAGTCCCACTTTATTTAACCTCTCGGTTAGTGTTTCTTCATTCCCTAGTATAAAAAATCTGTCATGTAAAAACAGCATTACAAACTAATCCATTTCACTGTAGCCTACTCTGTCTTGTATTCCAATTATGCTGATGTTATTCCTTCTTCAGCAATTTTCAAGATCAGCCATCTTTTTAAGATGCCTTTTTATTACGTCTTTTACTTTCTGTATTTTGTTTATCTGGTCCTGAAGCTCAGCTTTATTTGCTGCATTATCTTCCTCCAGATCATGCAATTTCCCTTTTCCACTGAAGTCTGCTTCTGTTCTATTGATTGTTTCAACAGATACAGTGATCTAGTGTGATTTCCTTTTCAAGCAACATGAAGAGTTCCACCTCCTTACTTTCAGCAGCCATCTCTTCATCCTTTTGTTCCTACTCATCTTTCCTTCTGGGTTGCTTTTTCTCCCTGAGAACACCATTTTTATCAAAATGTGTACTAGTCCTGTCCAGAGCTTAGGTAGCCATCACGTCTGGACTCTCTTGCACTCTCAATGTCTCAATTTTTTGCATTTAATACTTAATTTTTTTTCACTTTTGAAATACATATTAAATTGCCTTGACCTGCTATTAAATACACACTTGTTTTTTAATTTGTAAGATACATAGCAAATATACATCTGAATATGTATGTAAATAAATCAATCAAAGGTATTTGCTGCCTGTGGACCACAGACAGAAGCTGTTGAGTTTTAAGCAGCATAAATAAAAAAATATCTCTACTAAAAGCATAACACTTTCTTCATATGCTATATGAACTGAGAAATGGGTATCTTGCTCATTATATGCATACTTTCTAAGAAGACTTCTAAGCCTAGGCAAATGTTTTAATTTCTGTGCATGGATATCTGTGTATGTCCATGTGTGTGTGTGTTGTGTGTGTATACATGCACATTATTGTGTGCACGTGCATCTGTCTGTGTGCACATTTATAAAGTACTGTTTGCAGTGCCTGTATGTACATATGTAGAGTGCTGTTTGTATTTGTTTATAAAGCACTTTGTCAATCTACATAGTAGTGGCATTGGAAAAATGAATGGATTGTATGATTTATACAGTTCCAACTGAGAAAGATTCAGAAACAGCAATGGGAAGGTATTCTGAAAAACTTACCAGAAATTAATTTATAAGTAATTAGTAGTCTCACAGTCTTGGAGACCACTAATGAGCCAAAATTTCCCATTGCCCTCAAGCATTTTTTTCATTTTATATATATATATATATATATATATATATATATATATATATATATATATATATATGGGTCTACTGTAAAAGACGGAAAATCCACTTGTTCGAAAACGAACAGTGGATCCTCGGTTACGCAAGTGCACTTAAGCAAAAGTGCACTTCCGCAAAGTACGGTTCAACAAACTGTTAAGGAACACAGGTGTCGAAGCACACTACAGTGTGGAAAGGGAATTTACTTGTTTCCCCACTGTAGTGTTATATCTGAGTTGGTATATTTAAGTAGGGGGTGTGTGGGGGGCACAACCCCCCACATGGGGGTGAAGGGGGGCTTGTCCCCCTGCAAAAACAATGTTTCTCTGTTCTTTATCGGTTCATTGAACTGATGTTCGCAGAAGTGCACTTTCGCTTAAGTGCACTTTTGCGTAACCATGGGTCTACTTTTTATTTTCGAAAAAGTGAGTTTTCGATTATATACAGTAGACCCGTATATACACATGTATAGTTATAGATATTATAAGGATACCACAAACAAGATAGCACCTTCTCACAAAGCTCACTATTTTATGTTAGAAATTCTGAAGTAATATATGGCTGCAAATGTGTTTAATTTATTGACTACTTACTATTGTTTTTGCAAGTCCTACCAATTCCTACATTTTTGCATTTGCATTTGTGTTTGTTTTATGAAAATTTAATCCTGGGATCTCTCATGAAAATGGGTCATGATCTCACTGGGGCTACCTAATTAACAAATTTAACAAATCAATCAGTTAATCAATATAGAAACAAATGAACAAAACAAAGTGTGATAATGCTCCACGTTTTTTTAGTTGTTTACATAAATGTCTGTGTATTTCTGACTAATGTGAACATTCTGAGGAATATTTTGTTTACATACCCAACAGGAAGAAAGCGGATAGCAATCTTTTTACCAGCATAATCATATTTAGGCAAAGGATTTTAGGTCTGAAAAGACATTTATGACTTTGGAAGTTGACTTACTATGAGATGAGTAAAGTGGTCAAATAATATGTATGAAACCAGAAGGATCCTTAATGGCTGCATATCTTCCTGCAGGGCCATATGATAAGATATGTTTTTGTTTCTGTCACTGTAGGAAAAGGAATGAAAATATATGAATTTCTCAAATGAGAAAGAGGCAGAAATTACTTCACAAAAGCTTACTTTTGTAGTTGATCATGATTATCTGGCTCTAACTGTGTTATCTGCAGGCAAACTATATCAATCTCTAGTTTCATGTATTTGAAGTAGAGCTCCTCTTTATAAAGATGGCTAGGACATTTGTGATGCATATATTTATCATCATGATACCTTTCAAAACTGAAGTGCATGCTATTTTAGCATTACACTGCAGAATAATATCCTTTTTAAAGGTATCTTTTTGGTTTAGTTAACCATTTTGCAGCTCTGTCTAAAATGTCACCTAATGTGCCATTTTTTTAATTCTATGAAAATGACAATGAAGTAGTATTTCTGACAATGACTTTCTCTGAGCTTTCGCATCCAAACAGCACCTTAAATAAAACTGAAAGAACACCTAGTAATTTACAATAGTAGGGCAACTAATATATTAAAAATCCATGTAATACAAGTAAAACTACAACAAAGCATTAAAAAAAGTTTATGTTATTTAAAATAAGGCTATCACTGTTTCATAATTACTGTGATTTATAAATTATATTGTGTCAGATATGCATTTCACACTGCATTTCCCATATCTTATATTATTTAAATAAATTTTAAAAAAGTGACAAGAAATCTAAACAAAATTAAGCAACTTTCCTATAAAACTTGAACAAGGTTTATATGACATAGGGCCAGATTCACGAAGCCTCCGTGTAAGAGTTATAACTCTTACACGGAGGCTGCAGTTAAACGGTGTGATGTCAGCATGTCATGCATATGCATGAGGTGCATGAGGCATGCTGAATCACACTAGTAACTCTTACATGGTCCGTGTAAGAGAGTAGGGGGCGTGTCTGTAGGCTAAGCCCTGCAAGCGGACACGCCCCCGGAAGACTATAATGGCTGAAAGTAAACAGCCACGAGAGAGGCCATGGAAATGTGAATAAACACACTACACAACACATGCCCCGACTGACCATCAGTGTATAAAATGAAGAGATGTTATAAAATTAAATTAAAACCTTTTTTTTTTTTTAAAACCCCGTAAATGTTTGCTACTGTGCGTGTGTGGTGTGCTACTAGCAATTGCAGTTAGCAGTCAGTGGAAAAGGATATAAGAACTAAATATGCAAAGTAAGCCAAGAAGTAATAGCTTAGGGGTAGAGTTGCTGGCCTAAGAGTAGGCAGGCAGAGTTTGAGCCCCCACAACAACCTTTTTTTTTTTTTTTGTAAATAAGCACTAAAACGCCCCCTGACAGTATTGTACAAATGTAAAAGTATTCCCTTTTGTAAAATGGAATGAAATGGAGCATATATTTTGAAGTAACACAATAATAAAAATATTCAGAAATGTACTGATAGCTAAGCTGCTGTGAGACAGACTGCCCGTAGCTGAGTACTGTTTAACAAGCTGCAAACTGCATGCCCGTTGCTAAGCACCGGTTTAATAGGCTGAAACTGTTTGCAACTAGCTGTGCTTAGCTGAACATGTGTGTCACTAGCCAATTAAGATTTATCTCAGCGACACCGTTTGCCCGCTCCCACAAGCTAACTGCCAGTGCGCATGCGTTAGCTTCGCACAAACGAGCGCAGACCTGGTTTTAAGTGCTTAAAAGTGCTTTTGGCATGTTTGATTGACAGGTCCTCAACTCAGTTCTGTAAGGAAAATCAAAAATCAGTTGCCAGATTTGAACCCAGGATACCATGCACTAGAGTCAAGGTACTAAACCACTAGCCATGACAGCAGTACCTAGAAATGCAGAAATAGCATATATATGTGATAAAATCCAGAATGGAGCATGATAAAGCATTTTCAGTGAAGTAGATACAATTCCAAAATGGCCAATCAGAGAAATGTGCGGGAAAAGAGGCATATATAAGCCCCATAGGCGGGAATACACAGCAGAAACGATTGTAGAACAGACCTGCAGTCAGAATGAGTGGAGTAGGTGAGGGACGTTGCTTTCAAACACAGCGTTGGGGCGTTGAGGAGTCCAGATACATGGTCTGGCTCCTTGTCCATCATCACGAGGCCCAACTCATGCAGGGCCAGGTCTCATGGGGAGCGTACAGGGCAGAGGTATGGGACCAGTTGGCTCGTGATCTGACCAGTGCTACTGGCATTCCACGCACTGGTGAGCAGGTCCTTCACCACCATGTGGACCTGAAGCAACGCAAGCAAGACCAGTTGACCGAATGGATCCAGGAGGCCTGGGATATGCCCAACGCCCCACTACTGAGTAAGTTACATTTTACTTATGTATGTAAGGATTTCAACTGGCTGATACTATGGAGATGTGTAGTCCAGTATTACTTCTTTCGTATTACAGCTGCAGGTGTCCGCTCTATGAACCGCGAGATGCATGGCCATAGGCTGGTGCGGCTGCGCCACCATGCAGGTTAGTAACCCCACCCAGTACTTGTAAATAAATATTATACTGTAGCATGTATCAGAACACTGCAGTGTATTGATTAAAAGTAATATAATGTGCAAGCAAGATTTGAAAGTCTGCAGGTATGGCTGCAACAAGTTCATCAGTATGCAAGTGTAACTGGAAATATAATTGATAGAATTAAACAGTGCTGTAATACAGATGTCCCACCATTAATTAAAATAGTGTAACCTGCAGTAGTCTCAAGAGTACAGCTTCAGAATCTGAGGTAGTCACATGTGAGATATATCCCCTGTTGAAATGCTGAATCATGACAGAAGTGAGGCTGTTGGAAAGTGTTTGAATCACCACCAGTCTAACATGTGAACAAAGCCTAGAAGTAGCAACCTGAACTGTGAAGTTGCAGGATGTGTGAGAGTGACAGAAAGGGTCATGTATGAATAAATAAAGTAGTAATAACCCCTGAATATATTAGCCCCAGTGTGTTTCTACAGAACTAAATGCATGTGGGAAGTACAACTTAATATCCCAAACTGATTTGAGTGTGTCAGAATCTGGAATGTCTAGGCCAAATTCTGTATATGGTGATCACAGTAAACAATTTGCAGATAGAATGAATGATTATTTGACAGACTAAACAGCCATAGTTGTCCCCTGTCCTGTCATCAAAGTGTAGCAGGATGATGTATCTGATCAAATTCAAAATAAGTAGGATAGTGATGTATTTGTAACAGGTCTAGCATGATAGTCAAATAAAAATTATTTTGAAACATCAGCTTCAACTTAATTGTGTACCTATTACAAATGTAAATCAATGTGTAACATATGAATGTGTCATCACTTTCTATCTCCACCCAACCCTATAATTCCATATAACAATACCCACTAAATAATGGTATGTGAACATTTCATTAATCATGGACATTTGTCCGTTCAAAATATATGCATGTCTGTTCGTGCATGTGCCCTGTTCATACCTGCAAATTTGATGGCCTGTTGCCATTAATCAACCCTGCATGTTGTTTGACTGTGTATTTCTGTTCAAATAATGCATGTGATATTGATATGCCCCTTGTTCAATGGTGTTAATATCTGGGTGTTTGTTTGATGGGAATACCAATGCATGCTGTTACAACTAATCTGAATGGAATAAAATGCCACTAACCCAAACTAACATAACAACTCACAAACCCAGAACGCTTGGGAAGGCAGGTCCCAGCGGACCCACCTCTCTCACCTCAGCTGGCGACTGCACCTGGCACTAGTGCCCAGGCCGGACCCCCCTCCGGTGGCCCTGTGCCACCTTCGGGTGGAAGCGCTGCAGGGGATGGGGCCGTCCCCTCTGCAAGTGTGGCCGGAGGGGTTCGTCCACTCACCCTCCAAGGTGTCCGGTCTGTGGTGCGAAGGGAGATCCAATACTCCGTTCTTGGGCCCCTACACCAGCTTGAGGCTCGTGTGGCACAGCTAACGGCCCCGGCCGTTGCCCCGCCTACACAGCCCCCAGCACAGCCCCGTCCTGGGCTGTGAAGGAACAGTGGCAACTGCCTATGGGTGGGGATATCAGTTCCACTGTTGCCATCTGTGGGCTCATGCATCTCGGATATCCCAACCTCCGTCCCCGTCAATTGTGTAAACCCCCCACGTGTGTCATACACCGCCCCTGTATGCGTCTTGTCTGTCTTGTCTGTTAACCTACCCAACCTACCTCCCCAGCTATACTGACTTCCTTCACCTGACATACCACTCTCACCTGAAAAAAAAAAAAAAAGGGCACTCTGTACCCACAAAAAAATTACGCCCCATACATAGCTGTCCATGTCGCACACATGTCTGCTTGACATTGAAACAGTTAATTACAATTGGCTCTACAACAAATATTAATGTTGTCCTGACACCTCTTTCAGGGGTGAAAGGTTTCCAATGTCTCACCAAAATACATGGAAATGCACAGCTGTTGCTGCCAAAGACATGGGCATCTATGGGCCTTACCTACATCCCTCCTGCAAATCCCACGCTTGTTTCCCTACTGTCTTACCCTCTTTGTGACCCCTTTTCACCACTTTCCTGTCACCCCTTTTCTTTCTTTCAAAGAAATTAGCTGGTGTGCTTGTGTTAGCGGAGCTCACTGCCAGTGCAAGATGCGTGAGCTCTGCGCAAACGAGCACAGACCTGGTTTAAAGTGCTTAAAAGTGCCTTTATGGCACTTTGATTGACAGGTCCTGTACTCAGTTTGAAAGTTTGCAAAGAAAAATAAATTCGCACTGTCAGTCTCGAACCCAGGACCTTGGTAACATTAGTCTGTATGACCTACCACTAAGCCATGCTTGCCTTACAAGAACACAGTGCTAAAATAAATATAACATGTAATAGTAGGAATCAGTATAAAGGCAATATAGGAGGTGTACTATCCAAAGCATGTCAGGTAGAGTTTCAATGGCCAAATTACTGGATTCCCATACTAGTTCAGTGTTAACAGAAACAGCCCTGCTACTTGTTAGCTTGTACATAATAAAGTAAGGTAATGTACATATATGAAGGTATGTATATCTACACATACAGATATATAAATATATATTAATGCATATGAAATATAGTTTTAGGTGTCAGTATCCATGCACACTCACTACAGGAAACAGTGAAGATAAATGCAGCAACCAGAATCTGCAACACAGCCTGGCTCCTGTGAGACCTACTAACCCCTTTAACTGCTTAAAGGTGCCTCCAGCACTTTGATTGATAGGCCCTATACTCAAGTCACAAGCAGAATATAAGCATACTAGTAGGCCCTACCCCAAGACCATTGTAACACTAGTCTGTATGACCTACCACTAAGCCATGACTCTCATACAGGAATATAGTGCTAAATAAGTGGAACATGTAATAGTAGGAATGAAGATAAAGGCAATATAGTATGACTACTAACTAAAGCATGTCAGGCAGACTTTTATAGTCCCAATTACTGGATTTTCCCATACTAGTGTAGTGTTAACAGAAACAGCCCTGCTAATTGTTAGCTTGTACCCAATAATGTCAGCTAATGTACATATATGAAAGTATGTATATGTACACAGATATATATATATTTATATAGCAATACATATGACATATAGTTGTAGGTGTCAGTATGCATACGCACTCACTACAGGGAACAGGCAAGAGAAATGCAGCAACCTGAATCTACAACACAGCATGAAGCATGGGAGATGTACTAACCTTCAAACTCACAGAACACTGTCAACAGCGTACCAGCATGGTCCACGCCCTACAACCTGAAAGGGCAACGCCTATCTCACATACCCTTTTATAGCAGTGTCCTGAAATCACAGTGAGACATGCAATCAGTACACACCTGGCTGCATGCAATTAGCAAATGCTGTCTTACAATTGGTGCAGAGGCCATCACATGGACCTATGCAGATACCTACAAAAGCAATGAGTACCCACACTACACTCATGCAATACATTCATTGCACAAAACCGAAAGAGAAAGAGAGAGAGAGAGAGAGAGAGAGAGAACAAAACAGAAATAAAGACAGCCAGCAGCAAAACCAGCAGCAGCAGCAGCAGCAGCAGCAAACTTCAAGCAGCACCAGTGACACACCAACAGCTGCCACAAACACAGGTAATGCAAAGTAGCAGGTTAATACTGCGTTTACTGTGACACCTCCAAATGTATCATAGTTCACTATCTATAGGTATGTGCATGAGATAGGTTGTGTGTACATAGTCCTGAAATATAAACATATGTAATATTGCTGTACATGTTACCCATACTTAACACTTGCATAGCTTAGAACACAAGGCCGGTTGTGCATATGATGCAGTAGTTCCCAGGGTCAGTAGAGGTTCCTCCTCATTGGTGTGGGACCACTGTGTATGTATGGCACTGTTCAGGTACATATCCTGTAGTATGGCCAGGGATTAATATCAGTCATGTGGTGCTATGTACTCCAGGGGTGAATGTAGCACACATCCAGGGATACCATTTCGTAACAGTGATGCTATGTGTTCTGCAATGATGAAGGTGGCTCTCACCTGGACATGTGAGAGGATAGGGAGGTGACAGTCATTTGGGATAACTAATACCACATGTGTAGGAGAATGGGGGGGGGTACCTGCACCTAAACTGTCTGCAACAATGTTGCCAATATCTCTGCATGTGGTGAATGTGAAGCATCTTAACACTGCTGACCACAGCTGCCTTGCTGTCATGTGAATCTGCCCTGTGCTGCAGTAGCATCCTACTATTTTTATACAATATGCCTGTATCTGTACTCCACTGGACATGATTAATAAGTGGTGTGCAGTTGTTCTGGGTTAGATATGTGTGTGCACAGTACATGCAGTATGTGGGATGTCTGTGGTAAGCATATGCAAAGGTGCTGGCGGTGTGTGTTGTGGCTACCACTGGCACAATGGGCTGCATGGATAGCATCACTGTCATAACTACTGAATAACTGTGTAATTAAATGCATACATAGCAAGGTAGTGTACTGTGCTTGTGGTGTTGTTCGGATATGTAAATCCAGGCTGAGTAATGTGTGCACATCACAGGGTTGGGTTGGATGGCAACACACATCCAATATGTAGGGATGAACACCCAGAATGTGTCAGACGCCTGTGCAGAAGTATCCGGCCATTACCTGTGCATCCCCCACAACACACACACATGCAACATATGGCAGAAGTACTATAGCAGTACACACATGTTCATAGGTTCATACTAGGCTATTTGCCCTAGGGCATTGGTAAGCTTAGTAGAATGTGTTTGTCTTTCACCACCCAATTACAAGTTATGCTGCTATGCCCTTGTCCGATGTTAGTATACTGTGCCTCTGTCTAACAGTGACATAGAAGTGATACCTGGGGTACAACTATGATCTACATCCAGTCATCCAGATTCCTATGGAAGAGAGTCAATGAGGGACTCTGCCTAACCTGTAGTGTCAGCTCATTACAGAGTGAAGGGAGCCTCTCAGTCAGGAATATGCCCCTCCAGCATGTCCATGGATGTCAGTGCTGAGGTCCAGCTCTCCTGAGCATGTGGCTGTATGGGACTCTGATTGCCTGAGGTGCAGCATATTCATTACTGCTGGGTAGGACATGGCTGTATATGGCACGCACAGATTGCCTCTGAACCGGCAATAAGCCACTGAGTCCAGCGGGATTTACTTTACCTGGGAAGCATATGACATCTGTGTGAGCCATTGCATCCCCTTGATGAGGTACTGTTGTCCTGTACCAGTTGCTGTGGGTGTCTGGTTAGGTACATCCCAAAAGGTGCATTGTACGCAATTATAGGCTTGATGATGGATGAGTAAAGAGGCACAATGACCTCCCCTGCCATATATGTGAATCACTCATGATTAGCTGGGCTATATAACATGTCTTTCAATCCACATTGGCCATGTGGTTGACAAATGACAGACCGCTACCATGTTTCTACCCCAGGTCCCCAACTACGTCTTCTGTACTCAATGGCCTAACACCTATGTTGTACTGTGCCACCAATGTGGAGGCGTGGGAATCTGCATTGAATACTGATACTCCCCCTCCTTTGTTCAAGTGTTGTGGCCGACAAGAATGGTAACAGCTATAACCTGGTAGTACTGGTGTGCTCCTGTGAAACCTGAAACAGGTTCATGTTACTGCACAGATATCGATGTCCAGCATGTCAAGTAGGGTTTTGAGTGTGTGCATCCTTAGGTCTAGACTTCTGGTGTTGAGTAGCATCACTCTCACTTCCTCATCCTTTGTGATACAAATGGATGTGGGTTTGCCTTATGAGCCTTGCCTAATACAGGCACTATGGGTGTAGCAAGAGTCTCCGCCAAATTCCAATGGGACAGGGGTGACAGCTGCAAGCTGTCCCTAGCAAAGCATACCACCCCAAGATGGCAGGCATTGGCACACCTGTGAATGACACCAGTATGTCAGTCAATTGTTGGAAGGGATCATCGTGCCTTGATATTGTGGCATGGTTCTAGGTGAGGGTAGGATGCTACTCAAGGTCAGGGTCAAACTGTCTTGGGCTACGTGCTCAGAGAGCTCTGTACTGTCTCATGTCATGTAGTCCAGGGAGGAGTGTGTCAGGCCATTCACACCAGCATGGACAGTGACTGAGTCATACCTGTACTTGCCTTGGGGTTACCTGAGTATTTGTGTTATGTGGCAGGTCATACTGGCCGACAGGCTGCACACCGTGACCCTCACCTCATTAAGCCTGGTGAACGTGATGTTAGTGTGCCTGATGATAGAGGCACCTAGTACAGGTGTATGAGGTGTGCTGTTTACTGTTAATGGCTGTGAGTGTTCAGCACATTGGCTTTGTGTGATATGTGTTGCACATGTTCGCTCCGTGGTAGTGGTTGCATGGATGTCTGCTTAGGAGGTCTCTGCTGCATAGGCATAGCTGTGGTCCGAGCCTACAAGTATGTTTATGTGTGATCATGTGTTAGGTCTGCTGTTGTGGTAGGTCTATGTGAGACTGGAAGTGTAGTGTGTGGTCTCCTTGGCCACCTGACTGGTTATGGCGGTATTGAGTAGACAGAGCCTAGCCTCCAGTTTGGTATATGGTTGCATCACTCACATGAGTTTGAATTTGTTGTTAGAAGGAGGGGGTTGTCTGTGTACATGCATCTGTTCCAACATTGTCTCTGGAGTACCACACTCACCAGCTGGACTGGGGAGGGAACTGACAACTGACCTCTGGACATGCTAGAATACTATTCTGAATTCTGTAATAATTAATGATTGAAAACAAGGTACAGTGGGGAGTGAGGGTGTACTGACATTACCTACAACTGCTGACTGATATAAAAGCGTCAGTGAGCAAGTGCCAGGTAACCTAAGTGCAATGTGTCACAATTAAGTAAATGCAACAATGAGAAGCAGTCACTTGCTGTCATGTGTAACATGGAAATACGTACAGTAAGCAATGCAGATATCAGTAGTGAGTCACAGACGTTTTGACAAGCTGTGTACTATGTGGAAGTAGCATACCAGTGAAATAACAAGCTAACAAATAACAAGCATATAAACAAAGGTAGATCCAGGAGGCCTGGATGTAGTGGTTGCTACAGCAAACAAGGTGTAGCAATGTCAGTAAGATACAGCTCAGATATGCAGGCACTATAAACCTGAAACCAGATGTCCCCAGCTATGAATGGCAGAGTACAGCCCATTGTCACACACGAGTGCAGACCACAAACCTTGTTAATGTTAAATAACTGGCCTGAAGGCCAACTGCCCATACTAGAACTAATACACTTGTACACTGGGCCCTCAATCAGCAGTGCCCAACTTCAATGGATGAAAGATATGTGTCCTGCCACCACAGTGCTTGCCACCAACCTCCCTAATGTAAAACAACTGGTCTGAAGGCCAAGTGCTTAGTACACATGACATAGAATGATAGCTACACTGTAATCAAGTTTTAACCAAGCAGTAATAAGTAGAAGTTAATACTCCCTGTATAGAATGTGTACCATGTATTGTTGAGATACTATGCTGATAACCTGTTTGTGAACCTTTCCAGCTTGACATGGCTCCAAAAAGGAACCCATCATATTCTGCTGCAGAGGATGACGTGATTCACCAGAGCCTGGTGCGTGACTATGCCATCCTGTTCTCACGCACCACCCAGAATCAGCAGGAGAGGTCTGCACTGTGGCAAAACCTCGTTAGCAGGATAAATGATGTTGGCATGCATGATAGGACATATGAGCAGGTGAGACATCACTGCAGTGATTTGATAAATGTCCGCCAGCGTGCTGCAGATATCCGCAGGCAACAGGTTGCCACAGGTGGGGGGGTGGCCACACATCCCCCCCTCACCAGACAGGAGGGGCTACTGCTAAGTGTTGTGGATCCAGCCCCAGAACAACAACAGCAACACCCATGCATCATGATGGAGGTTGGATCCACACAGCAGCAACACACTGAGCGTGCAGGTAAGATGCCATATTCATTTATTGTTATTACTTTTACATTTGTTGACCCAGATAGTCTAGCTTGATATATGTCCATTTTCAGTAGAGGCCTGTGGAAAAAAGCTCCACACATAACGTAATAAAGGCAGACAGACAAGTTGTTAATATAGACAGCCAACATGATAGAATTGTACACCAGCCTGTTAACTAAATCAACATACATGTAAGGAACTCAAACAGTTTAGAGTCATACACAATATACCGTTGGTTTAAAAGCAATCCTACCTAAAGCATAACGGTTATGCAATAAGGCAAAAGCCAGATACATAATAGTTAGGGCTCAGAAGGGTAGAGAAGTAGAAGGAGTATGAAAGATACAATGATATGGAAGAGGCAGGAGTCAAGAAGGGAAGTGAGGAAAAGAAGGAAGACAGTCAAGAGGATGTGGGAGGGATGGGAGAAGTAGGTCAGAGCATAGAAGGACATCAAGGTGAAAGAAACAGGGTAGAAGCTAGTTTCTCTGAACAATGAAGGGTTAAAGGTAAAGAGAGGGTAGGGAGAGGGACGTTAGCCTGTACTCCAAGAAGAACAAAGCCAGTGGTTTGGGAAGTACAGTTTGAGGTGTCGTTTGAAGAGAGGTAAGGGTGAGATTAGAGTTAACCCCTGGTATGTACATATGACTGTTCTGTACACTGTTACTTCATGCACGCATAAGGTGTGCATGTGGTATGTATCTGTCATCATGATATATATACAGACATTATGTGCAGCTGATGTGTATAAGGGAACTAGTGTACTACTGTACTGTATCATGTGCAAAACAAATGGCACACATGTGCCCACTGACATTACTCTCTTCACACTTCCAGGTCCCTCCCATCTAGCAACGATGCAGGCCATACATGCTGGTGAGTCTTTTTAACATCATCTGTAAAGCAATTTAGAAAACTAGGAAGAGAAGTGTAACTCTGTAGTAGACTTGCTGGCGACTGTGTTCACAATACCCGTAATACAGTTGTAGTAGATTGAGTAGTGTAACACGGTACTGATGTTTGTGTTTACTGTGGGGTGTGCATGTGTGCAAGCGTGCCTGTGCCCAAGTGTGCATGTTTGTTAGTGTCCATGAGTGCATGTGTCCATTTCTGAATGTGTGCATTAGTATTGAAATGCATCTCTGTCAAATATGTATGGAGACTGTAATCTGTGTTCCATGTTTTCCTCCTGTAGGTTCTGGTGCTGCTCTGGTGACCTGCAGCAGGGAACCTGAATCTTGTGCCCCAGGTACTGATGATGATGAAATGTCTGTAATGGTGCAGGAAGGTGTGTCTGGGTCCACCATTGGTCAGCCAATTGACAGTACACAGCTTTCAACCCCGCCAATGCGCACAGTCATCCTGCCGTTACATCCTTTGTCACCATTGTCCCTAGGTGATGGACAGTCTGCAGTGGGCATAGATCAGGGTAATGTGGTACCTGTGGTACATGCATCCCCACAAGGCAGCCATGAGCAGGGGCCTCCAATGGTACCACGCAGACAGTCGCCCATGGGTTCTCGTGGGGGCATTCGTGGCCGTACTGCCTCTGGCCGATGTGCCCAAGGAGGTATGTCAACCTCCACTATGTTTCAAACTGTCATGCAGGCACAGGCACGTATGGAAAGGTACACCAGACAGGGTCTGAGGGAGCTGAGAGAATGTCGCACAGCCATGACAGATGGCATGCGTGAAGTTGCAAATGCTATCCGTAACTTCACAGATGTCATTGACAGACGTTGTGGGGGCATAGAACAGCTGCTCCACAACCAGATGTCCATGGGCCAGGGTCATGGTGTGCATTTGCGACGTCGACGTGGCCGTATGCCAGCAACAGCACCAGCTGGCAGTGGCCGCGGATGACAACAGGCCCACTCGCACACCTCAAGTGCCAGCACCAGCCCCAGCAATGCTGGGTCTGTGCCGTCATCAAGACGCCCCAGGAGACCACGTGCACATGGCTCTGGACAGTCCCAACAGGGAACTGTGTCCAGTCAACACACCCCTGCTTCCGATGACAGTACCCAGTCTGGGTTAGTACCAGATACGGCCCGTAGCACCCCTGCCAGGCACAGGTACCGTGTCCGTGCCCACAGACACTGATCTGGATGACCTGACAGGTGCAGTCTGTGGCTGTCCACAAAACCCTGTACATGGCAGCCATTATGTGGGACTGTGTGCATGCTTACACACATGCAGAAACATAACACCTAGGGCAAACACATACACACACACACTGCACCAACACTGGTCCACCCTGTACTGCTGCCCCTCACAAACACACATACACACACATGTCAATTGGTGTTACCAGTGGCTGGCTTGGGCATACCTAACCCACACCCTGTGCATATGATGACACTGTGCCACCTCCTGCATACTACAACATCGGTGCAGGTAAAGGTAAACACGTTGCTGATGCACAGGGTGACTACATAGATGTGTATAAGTAGTAATATGTTGGTAACTGTTCACTGTTCCAGTATAATTGTGTGTATAGCCCAGCAGTCCTGCTGCAGTAACTGTATGACTGTCCTCAATTGTTATATGCACCCATACTACTTACCAAAGTGTACCAGCTGCACACCATCACATGCTAACATTGACTATGGCAATGCGCATCTTGTGCTGTTACGTAGATTCAGCTATATGTAACTGTTCTGTCACACATGCATTTATACACACCCTGCTACCCACACACATGCACACGCTCACCTGCCATTCCCATTATTTATCACCCTACATGAGTAGCTGTTGATACATGACAGGTACACATTTGAGAAGTGCACTATGTTGTTTACTACTGGCGCCCTTCTCTACCTGTACTCACAGGGTGCAGGCAACCTCATCGGTTGAAAGATGTAATGTGCATCAGGTACTGTAGTACCCTGATTGCCACGTCAAACATGTTTCCCATATGGAAATGCACACACAGACACATCCCACATCCACACACTTGCCACATTCAGGCTTCAGAGCACTATCTAGGTATATTTGGGTACATGTGCGTGTTACAGTAGCATGTAACACTATACTGAGTACTGGCAGTTGTCTGTTGTCATGTTGTCTGTATAGAATAAAAGAATTGTTTGATTATCCTACTCCGTTTTGTGGACATTACTTGAAGATGTGTTACCTTACATGTGTTATTGGTACCACCACCTTCTCTTTTGTAGTTTTGTTTGTATAGGGTGCTATCAACATCACTGCTTGTGAAGGGTAATGACCACCCTGCAGTGCATAGCCCCATGTGGCAAAAGCCACATCCCACCCCATCATTGTGCACACACACTAACCCCACCAACAGTAAAACACATACTTTCCATTTGCAAGATTCAAACCCATACCTAACTGTGTTATGACAGTAGAAACATACACATTAGCAGAGTGTGCTATTTGCAGTAGTTGGAGAAATCCCTACTAATGCTGTACTTAGAGGGTGCTGACATCATCTGTGTGTAGGAGGAGGGATGTGCACCCTGTAGTGTGTTCTCCCAGTTGTCAAAAGGCAGTTAACCCTCCCAGCATAGTGCACACACATAAACCCCACTCATACTAACACATATATATTCCTTTTGCAGGATTCAAACCCCTACCTAACTACGTTATGACACTGGAGAAAGACGCATTAGCAGAGCTGCTATGCATTACTGGAGGACTTTACTACAGGTAATATAGTTATACAGTCCTGACATCATCAGTGTTTCAAAAGGGGAATCTGCATCCTGTACTGTACTGTCACAGTTGCTAATAGGGACATTTCCAACACACACATCGATGTGTTTGAGGTTTGCATATGTGGGGATCCAGTACTCCAGTGTGATGAGTATATGGTTTGATTGCAACAATGAGGATATACTCCGAGTGGTGAGCTGTTTGTACTCATGGTTGTGATGATCAGGTCTAGTATATCTTCCCTCTTGTGGGAAGGTTGGTTACCTGTTCCATAGCCAAAGAATGTATGATCTATGTGAACCCTAGAGCTTGGGTATTGTGGCTTGTGTAATGTTCACAGTCTATGTTTGGGTAGCTAACGCCACCCAGTATGATGGTGTTTGCAGAGTAATCTAAACTGTCCTGTGTCAGCATGAAGGCTGTGTGGGAGTCCTGAGTTTGAGAGGGTGCTGTAAGAGCTCCTCTGTGTCTCTTGCCATGTGGTCCAGGGAGGTACGCCTCAGGTTGTTTGCACCAGCATGGACAATGTCTGCCTCATAGCTGTACTTGCTGTGGAGTGACCTGTGTGCCTGTGTTATGTGGCACATGCTATCACCCGACAAGTAGCTAACTGTGACCCTCACCATGCTCTGTCTGGAGGGCGCACGCCTGTCAACAGCTCATGTCAAGCAAGTTCACACCCCTCATAAATGATGTGGAAACCTTCAAAGGCCCAAGGCCTGTTGACAATATGGACCAGACTGCAGATACCTCTATAAAGGCATTCTATGGACACATTCAGGAATGCATGGATCATGAAGCCATATATGAAAGCATGACCCAATTCTCCAAAGGCAGATGTCCTGGGTGCGGACACCAGCCATAAACACACTATACAATAGAAGGATGACGCCACTACATGATACAACAACCTCCCAAAATGTGAAGGCACCACTGATGAGTATTGGAAGACAACTACAGGCACCCATATGATTGTCTAAGGCCATCTTTGAGAGAGGGTTCCACAAGCCACTGAGGATAATCACAAGGCTGCCTGTAGTTATGTTAGTAACCTGGGTGGTACTACCCAGTTATGCTCAGAGGTAATCCAAGATGTCACACAAAATACAAAACATGCAGACATTGCCATCATCCTAGTGGGCAGGTTCAATGCTGCCTTCTCCCCACCACACCAAAGGGCACATATGTCTCATGGAACAGTGCTGCCCCCCCTGACATCACAGATGCTCAGGTAAGAGATGCCCTTCCCAAAGCAATAAACACTGCATCAATGGGACCAGACAGTGTCCCAGGCTGTGTCCTACATGAACCATGAGAAGAGCTACACCCAGACATAACACCACTGTTCAGTCCCAGCCTTAATACACGGTATGTGGCCAGAGAGTGGCATACAGCAACAGTGGTCCCTCAACATTCAGGTGGTGCCTTCATGGATCCTGGACACTACTCGACCCATATGTCTGACTAGCTTTGTCTGCAAAGCTATGGCAAGGATCATCATGAACCTCACATATCTAGATATTGTGGACCTACAGACATGTCACCATACACAGTTTGGCTTTGTCAATGGCAAATCCTGCCTCTCCAACCAGTTTGATTTCTTTGAAACAGTCACCAAGGCCACTGTCAAGGGAAGGAGGTGTACACAGCCTACCTGAACCTTGCATAAGCCATGGATACAATACCCCAGTTGTGCATTCTAGGGAAGCTCACCAGTGTACATATTAACCCCTATGTCACTATGGGTATTGCACAGTGGCTCAAGGGCAGAACACACATGGTAGAATTGCTGGAGCCATGTCAGCCTCCAACCTGGTACAAGTGGTGTCCCACAAGGCACAGCCCTGGGAGCTGTCATCTTCATTATATATTTATCATAGGTACAGGCCAACATGGAAGTACTGTGGCACAGCAAGTCGAGGTGACTGCAAACCAGACACCATAATCAACTCACCAGCTAACACACGCATCCTCCAAAGGGACTCTTGGAAACACGACTTGTGCCACAGCCATGGCCTCAACGTGAATGACAGAAAGCGTATAGTCATCCCCTTTGTCAAACACAGAGTGACCACAACGTACCACATATGTGTTAATCCATTACGTGCAGATGAAGGAATTATGGACCTTGGGGTACACAGGTTGATAGCATTCTACCATTTGACAACAACATGGACAAAGTGGTTAGGTAAGCATGTTATATGGGCCACATCATCATGGGATCCAATGTAGATCAGGGGTGGACATTGTGCCCCTTTACTCATCCCTCATCATGCCCATAATTGACTATGATGAACCTCTCGGCATGCACCTTACCAGACACCTGCAGCAACTGGAGATACCACATATGTACCTCGACAAGGGGATCAAAGGGCTCAAACAGATGCCACATACTGACTGGTTAAAGTAACAGCAGCTCTACTCAGTGACATACTGCCTCTTCATAGGCAATCTGTGCCTGACATAGAAGGCCAGGTCATACCCTCAGTTAATGGCCATGCTGCATCTCAGAATATCCAGATCCCACCAGGATACACACTGGAAATACTTGAACCTCAGGAGTGATATACACAGGACATGCTGGGGCACATTCACAACTCAGAGGCTCCCTTCATTCCGGAATATTATCCCAATAGAGGTTAGGCAGACTGACTCAGTGACTATCTTCAAGAGTGATATTAATGACATGATGTGACATTGTAGGGTTACCCTGGGTATCACTTATGTGTCACTGTGAGACAGAGGCACAGTATACTAACCTTGGAAAAGGGCATAGCAAGACAGATTCACAATGCATGTTGAAAGGCACACACATTCTGGCTAGGTGGATACATGCCCTGGGCAGACATCCCTGTACGAACCTATGGACCTATGTATCTTTATCACCATTGTCCCTATGTGCTGTTAATCACCAATGTAATCTCAATACTATGGTAGCATGTGCAAAGGTCAGTTGTCAGTCACCTCTATGGTACAGTTGTGGAATATGTGTCATGTAGTAATGTCACAGCTGCCACATGTACACAGTCAACCCTATCCGCTACCCATGGATGTACATCACATGTATGAGATGGAAACACATGGCCAAACTGTGGACTAAGCACTCTGAACCCAGTACTGGCATAACCTGTCTGGTGGCATGAAATACTACAGTGACAGCAATACCAATCTGATGTGGACCTACACGGACAGCAATACAAGCATGGAAACGCAACAGGTCAGTTGTGATGCCTAAGGATAGCATCCTGCATGACTGGCAGACATCTCTGCAGCTGGCACACAGGCATACATTAGGCCTGCACACAGCACGCATAACACATAGCACACAAATCCTGTGTGTCAAACAAGCACAGTCTGTACAGCTATACAACACTACTGCAGTTGTGTTAGGTACTTTTATTGTCCAGTACAGTGAGACAATGCTCACCAGGCTGGAAAAGGTGTATGTCACAGTGATATGCTCATGGGGCACTATGGTTCACCACATAACACAAACATACAAGTCAGTCAGATGCATGGACACATATGACTCAGTCATTGTCCATGCCACCACAGCTGATATGGGATGTCCCTCACTGGGATACATGATAGGGAACATGGAAGGGATCACTGAGCAAGTGACACAGGCTGGTAGACCCCTGACCTTGGTTGGCATCAGACCCTCACCAGGGACTCTGACAAATTACTGAATGCTAATGACTTCTGTAGCTACAAAACCCTAGCTGAATGGTTCTTAGCATGCAGTCACTGCATTGCTATGGAATACTGTCTTACCACTACCACAACAGGTGAAAACATGCAGCTCCTGTACATCAACAACATGTAGACTATATGCCCCAGACCAGGTGTGCATCCCTCACTACTAGGCTGATAGCATCTACATCTCACACTGTATGTACACATCCCACATGCTGCACCTGCACAGAAGACCACGGTCATAATGTTACTCAGTGCAAATACCATGTATTCACATGTGGCAGGCATCACACATGGTAACTATTGAAGGTCACAGGTACATATGTGTATTTGGTACACACATACATCATGTGTGCATTGCCATAACTGGTTTAATCAATGTCTTGCATTATTGTGAGTGACAACCCACACACATGGGCATTCTGTCTGTGCAAAACACACGTGGCATGTCTGTAATCAAAAGCCATACATAATTGTGATATCGTTTAGAAAGGGGTATGTGCATCCTGTGGTGTGTTTTCCCAGTTGCCAAAAGGGATGTTTTTTCATACACACACACTTACCCCCCTTCACACACACTTGCCACCTGCTGGATTCGAACCCCTACCTAATTAGGTTATGACACTAGAGACGGACGCATTAGCACAGCGCTATTTGCATTACTGGGAGGTTTCCTTTCCCCTGATATACTTATAGGGTGCTGACATCATCAGAGTTTAGAAAGTGGAATGATCATCCTGTGGTGTGCTTTCCCAGTTGCCAAAAGGGATGTTTTTTATACACACACTTACCCCCCCTTCACATGCACTTGTCATCTGCTGGATTCAAACCCCTATCTAACTAGGTTATGACACTAGAAATGGACGCATTAGCACAGCGTGCTATTCACATTACTGGGAGGTTTCCTTTCCCCTGATATACTTATAGGGTGCTGACATCATCAGAGTTTAGAAAGTGGAATGATCAACCTGTGGTGTGCTTTCCCAGTTGCCAAAAGGGATGTTTCTTTCATACACACACTTACCCCCCTTCACACACACTTGCCACCTGCTGGATTCAAACCCCTACCTAACTAGGTTATGACAATAGAGATGGACGCATTAGCGCAGCACGCTATTCGCATTACTGGGAGGTTTCCTTTCCCCTGATATACTTATAGGGTGCTGACATCATCAGAGTTTAGAAAGTGGAATGATCATCCTGTGGTGTGCTTTGCCAGTTGCCAAAAGGGATGTTTCTTTCATACACACTTTTCCCCTTCACACACACTTACCACCTGCTGGATTCAAACCCCTACCTAACTAGGTTATGACATTAGAGACGGATGCATTAGCACAGCGCGCTATTCGCATTACTGGGAGGTTTCCTTTCCCCTGATATACTTATAGGGTGCTGACATCATCAGAGTTTAGAAAGTGGAATGATCATCCTGTGGTGTGCTTTCCCAGTTGCCAAAAGGGATGTTTCTTTCATACACACTTACACCCCTTCACACACACTTGCCACCTGTTGGATTCCAACCCCTACCTAACTAGGTTATGACACTAGAGACGGATGCATTAGCACAGCGCGCTATTCGCATTACTGGAAGGTTTCCTTTCCCCTGATATACTTATAGGGTGCTGACATCATCAGAGTTTAGAAAGTGGAATGATCATCCTGTGGTGTGCTTTCCCAGTAGCCAAAAGGGATGTTTCTTTCTTACACACTTAACCCCCTTCACACACACTTGCCACCTGCTGGATTCAAACCCATACCTAACTAGGTTATGACACTAGAGACGGATGCATTAGTACAACGCGCTATTCGCATTACTGGGAGGTTTCCTTTCCCCTGGTATACTTATAGGGTGCTGACATCATCAGAGTTTAGAAAGTGGAATGATCATCCTGTGGTGTGCTTTCCCAGTTGCCAAAAGGGATGTTTCTTTCATACACATTTACACACACACTTACCCCCTGCTGGATTTAAACCCCTACCTAACTAGGTTATGATACTAGAAGACGGACGCATTAGCACAGCGCGCTATTCGCATTACTGGGAGTTTTCCCTTCCCCTGATATACTTATAGGGTGCTGACATCATCAGAGTTTAGAAAGTGGAATGAACATCCTGTGGTGTATTTTCCCAGTTGCCAAAAGGGATGTTTCTTTCATACACACACACTTACCCCCCTTCACACACACTTGTCACCTGCTGGATTCAAACCCCTACCTAACTATGTTATGATACTAGAGACGGACGATTAGCACAGCTCGCTATTCAGATTACTGCGAGGTTTTGTTTCCCCTGATATACTTATAGGGTGCTGACATCATCAGAGTTTAGAAAGTGGAATGATAATCCTGTGCTGTATTTTCCCAGTTGCCAAAAGGGATGTTTCTTTCATACACGCACACTTAACCCCCTTCACACACACTTGCCACCTGCTGGATTCAAACCCCTACGTAACTATGTTATGATACTAGAGACGGACGCATTAGCACAGCGCGCTATTCGGATTACTGGAAGGTTTCCTTTCCCCTGATATACTTATAGGGTGCTGACATCATCAGAGTTTAGAAAGTGGAATGATCATCCTGTGGTGTGCTTTCCCAGTTGCCAAAAGGGATGTTTCTGTCATACACACTTATCCCCCTTCACACACACTTGCCACCTGCTGGATTTAAACCCCTACCTAACTAGGTTATGACACTAGAGACAGACGCATTAGTGCAGCGCGCTATTCACATTACTGGGAGGTTTCCTTTCCCCTGATATACTTATAGGGTGCTGACATCATCAGAGTTTAGAAAGTGGAATGATCATCCTGTGGTGTATTTTCCCAGTTGCCAAAAGGGATGTTTCTTTCATACACACACACTTACCCCCCTTCACACACACTTGCCACCTGCTGGATTCAAACCCCTACCTAACTATGTTATGATACTAGAGACGGACGCATTAGCACAGCGCGCTATTCGGATTACTGGGAGGTTTTCTTTCCCCTGATATACTTATAGGGTGCTGACATCATCAGAGTTTAGAAAGTGGAATGATCATCCTGTGGTGTATATTCCCAGTTGCCAAAAGGGATGTTTTTTTCATACACACTTACACCCCTTCACACACACTTGCCACCAGCTGGATTCAAACCCCTACCTAACTATGTTATGACACTACAGACGGACGCATTAGCAGAGCACGCTATTCGGATTACTGAGAGATTCCTTTTCTCTGATATACTTATAGGGTGCTTACATGATCAGTGTCTAGAAAGGGGAATGAGCATCCTCTGGTGTGTTTTCACAGTTGCTAGGAGTTACATTTGGACCAAGTGTGTGAGCATGCCCAGTTCAGCCTTCCCATGGCATGTTGTGTGAAAGATGTCTCATTTATCTAAGTGTGTGAGCATGCCCAGTGTGGGCTTTACATATGTTGAACTCTGCAGCCCATCACATTTGTGGATGAGTGTGACCTTCAACAAATACCTCCAGTTTATGGTTGTGTGTTGTCTGCCATGTTGTGTAGTTACTGTCCAATGCTTTTTGGGGGAACAAAACAGGGAGTAGACTGTGCCTGCAGGTTTTTCATGGGATACTTTGCACACAATTGTCAACATCCGCACATACTGACCTAACACTGTAGCACTGTATAGTGTAGTGTTTCAGTACTTTCACTGTGGTGGTCAGTATCCTGGGCTTTAGTCCTATCACCGCTTTACATTTCCATAGTGTGCACAACAGCCTGGTTAGGGTCCAGTTGTGCACATCTGCACAAAGGCAGTGCCTCTACAGACCCTGGTAATTACTGCCCCATAAGCTTAACAAGTGTAGTCTGCAAATCTATGGAGAGGATCATAATTGAGCTCATAAACAAAGATATAGGGACATGCAGACATTGTACCCATCCCATTTTGGCTTGGTCAGGGGCAGATCATGCCTTTTGTACTGGGTTGACATCTTCAAATTGGTCACTTAGGCCATTGTTGGGGAAAGGCAGTCCATACAGCCTACCTTGGCCTTTCAAACACTTTCAACACAATACCCCACTCAGGTATTGTGGAAAACCCTAACAACTGAAATGTAAACCCATATGTCACAAGATGGGTTGCAAACTGGCTTAAGGACGGGACCCACAAGGTTAGAGTTGCTGGCACTATGTTAGACTCTAGGCTGGTCACAGGTGGTGTCACACAGGGCTCAGTCCTTGGCCCCCATTGTTTGTCATGTACTTCCCAGAAGTACAGGCCAACATGGGAGGACTTTGGCTGACAATGTTTGCAGATGACTGCACACTGGGCACCATGGTGGACAGTGAATTACACACGGATATCCTTCAGAAGGGACTCACAGTAACTGATAGCTGGTGCCAGGGCCATGTCCTGAAGTCAAAGTGCACAACATGTGTAGACATACCCTTCAGGAAAAGCAAGGTGACCCCAAGCTACCATATAGGTGGCAATCCTCTAAGCTCAGAGAAGGTTATCATGGACCTGGGGACCCAGGTTGACAGTCGCCGTTCTTCTGAGACTCACATTGCTAAAGTGGCTAGAAAGACCTTCTACATTGCCCACCTGCTCAGGATGGGATTCACATCCAGATCTAGTGGGTCATTGTTCCCTTGTACTCTTCACTTATCAGACCGGTGATCGAGTCAAATGCCCTATTCTGGCTGTATGTCACCCAACATCTGCAGCAATTGCAGACACCCTGAATGTCCCCCACCTAAAGGATCAAGGAACCCCAACAGCTGTCATATGCTGCCAGATTGAAGACACTCCCACTCTATTCACTCACATACTGTCTGCTTAGAGGTGACATGTGCCTGACATGCGAGGCCATGTCCAAACAGGGATTAATGGACATGCTCCACCTCAGAATCAGCAGATCCACCTGAACCACTAGTGCAGGTGACTTACACCTTAGCAGGGTTGTATGTTGGACATGTTGGAGGGATGAAGTTATCACCCAGAGACTCCCTATGCTGTGTAATACAATCCCGGTCCATGTGAGGCAGAGCACCTTGCTGGCTGTGTTCAAGAGGTATCTTGACCTGTGGATGGAAGGTCATACGTTTAACCTGGGGATCGTCACGGTGTCTCTGCTGGAGAGAGGCATGACACACTAATGGGCACAGTACTGTTTCCATATAAGGGGTGGTGTATGCCAATGAACTCTGTGCTAGGCTTATCCCTGCCTTAGGGAAGATAGCCTAGTATAAACCTATGTACCTATGAACCTATCTGACCATGTTGCATTATGTTCAGATGTGAACTACTTACAACAGCCTCATCCAACATCGGTAGTGTATTCCACAACATGGGTGTACATTGGCGAACACTACCGATGTGCCCTAGGCCATTTCTAATGCTAGTCGGAGAGTGTGTTTGTCCATCAACACATTGTAAGTGATGTTTGCCATGACATATGTCTTGTTTAGTATACTGTGCCTCTGTCTACCTGTGACATAACATTGATACCCAGGGTAAACCTCCCATCTCCCATGCACTCATTAGGATTCCTGTTGAGGGGACTCAACGAGTGTCTCTACGGACAACCTGTACTGGTAGTTTACTCATGTGAGGTGGCTTCTGTGTTTTGGATAATGCAGTACAGCCTGTCCTATATATGTCAGTGCTGGGGTTCAGGTCCCTCATGTGCATAGCTCCCTGCCATTCAGATTGTACAAGGTGCAGCATGTGCATTGATTCCAGCTTGGACATGGCTTTCTACATCAGGCACAGCTTGCATCTGGGTGGACAGCATGGCAGTGTGTGGAGCTGCACTCTGTGTAATCAGACTACACATTACATGTGTTCCAGCTCTGTCATACTCCTGGTGAGGTACTGTTGTGGACTTTACAGGTGCTGGATGTGTCTGCATGAGGTACACCCCACAGGGGTTGTTGTGGTAATTTCTAATGCTGATGAAAGATAACTGCAGAACCACAATGACCTCCTCTTAGCCAGATGTCAGACAGCATGGACCATGCAATCACAAAATAAAACAGGACCTCCAAAGGGAAAGTGTCCTGTATGTTGGACCCCAGCCATAAACAGACTGTATGACAGATGATGGTTACAAATGCAAGACAGAGCTACATCTCCAAAAGGGAAGACAGCTGTGATCAGCACTAGTAGAAAGCTACATTATCTCATAAAGACATGCAAGGTCAACTTGGGGACATAAATCACCAAAGACAATGAAGGTAACCACACTGATTTCTTCAGTTATGTCAGACACCTGGTTGTGAACCCTCGGATATGCTCAGAGTTGGTACACAACAACATATATTCCAGTGACCTGACAGATATTGGCAACATTCCGGCAGACAGCTTCAGTGCGATTTACCCCCTCCCTCACCCCCAAAAGAAGATAGTTATCACTGCTGTATGTAACCTCACTGCCATCTTGGATGTCCATGTGAGAGCCACACTCAGCAAAGACAAGTACACAGCATCCATGGGACCTGCTGGTATCTCCAGTTGCATGCTATGTGAACTCCAGAAGGGGCTGGACCCGTTGATACAACTGCTATTTAACCTTAGTCTTGCTACAGGATATGTACCTGAACAGTGGCGTACGGCAACAGTGGTCCCACTCCACAGAGGAGATGCCTCCACAGACCATGGCAACTACCACCACACAAGCTTAACCAGTCTTGTCTGCAAGGATATGGGGAGAGTCATTATGGAGCTCTTACACAGACACATTACTGACCTACGGACCCTTGTTCCCACCTAGTTCAGCTTTGTACAGGGCAGATCCTGCCTTTTGCACCTAGTTGACTACTATGAAACTGTCAGTAGGGCCATCGATGAGGGCTACGCAGTCCACACAGCCTACCTGCACTTGGCTAAGGCCTGTGACACAATACCACACTCAGGCATCATAGCCAAGCTCAACAGCTGACATATAACGGCATATGTCGCAGGATAGGTTGCAAAATGGCTAAGAAACAGAACCCATAAAGTCAACATTGCAGGTGCCTTGTCAGATTCGAAGCCAGTCACAGGTGGTGTCCCACAAGGATGTGTCCTGGGACCCTCTTAATTGGTATTTACTTTTCAGATGTGAAAGCAAACATAGGGGCTTGTGGCTGACAAAGTTTGCAGATGACTGCAACCTAGGCACCATAGTGAATACATCAGCCGGCACACAAATACTACAGAATGCTGTCACAAAGGCGGATAGCTGGTGCCAGACACATGGCCTGAAACTGAATGCAACTGATGTGTATTCATCCCCTTTGGGAGGAACAAAGTACCCACAGATCAATACATAGACAGCAACCCACTGAGCACAGACAACAAATCAGACACCTGGGGACACATGTAGATAGTGACATCTATTTTGACACCCCTGTTGCCAAAGTGGTTAGGAAGACTTTCTATCTTGCCCACCTTATCATGGAGGGTTTTCCATCAAGATCATAGGAGGTCATTGTTCCACTATCCTTCTCCCTTATCAGGCCCATGATTGAATACGAAGCCCCATATGGTATGTACCTCACCCAGCAATTGCAACAGCTGGAGACACCCCAAAGGTACCTACCATGAAGATCAGGGTTCTTCAACACATGTCAGATGCTTCCAGAATAGAGGAAATCCAGCTTTGTTCAGTGTCATACCGCATACATACAGGTGTCCTATGCCTGACATACAAGACAATGTCCAATCAGGTTTTGGTGGACATGCTCCACTGCAAGCAATCCAAATCCACCAGAGCCATGAGAGCTGAGGATTTGAACCTCAGCACATACATGTATAGGACATGCTGGAGGGACAGAGTCATAACTCAGAGGCATCTCACACTCTAGCAGAGTATCCCAGTCCATGTTTGACAGAGTCCCTCACTGACTCTCTTCAGGAGACATCTGGACAACTGCATTTGAGACGAAGGCACAGACTAGACAGAGGCACAGTCATGTTATTCAATTACGTAAGGGGGTCATACTGTGTCACTACTAAGTCAGAGGCACAATCATCAGAATCTATTCTGTACACTTATTACCAGTATAAGGGTGGCAATAGCCACATCACTATGGCTAGGCTTATACATGCACTAGGGCAGATAGGCTAGTAGTAGACTATGACACTATGAAACACCGTGTATGTGTAGCTATTGTCAATCAAACAGTATGATGTGGTTGGGGGGCTTGATATCTCCCTGTATTCCAAAATTGTTTTGTCTATTCCTTCTAGCATGTCTAGAGATCAGTTGCTAGTGTCCTCTCCTGCTCAGCTGGTGAACCTGGGAATATTGAGGCAATGTTACACTTGCCTCATGTACACTGACAACCCTCTCCTTCTGCCATAAAACACACATACATGTGAGAGATGCAACTATATAGCCAAAGTGGAGGCTGAGCTCTCTCAACATAGGACTAGCAAGACCAGAGAGAAGGTGAAGGTAACCACACACACATCACAAATCCAGTCTCACATGGCACTATCACAACTTAAGATCATACACATAGACACACAGAGACACTCTCAGAGGCTCTGATCAGGATTCTACCGGAATGGCAGTGGCCACCACAGCAGACACTCACACAACTGCCTCCACAGGGCACAGCACATGCAACACATTGACCACAGAGTCGGTGTGCCAAACAGTCACAGCCCTTAAGGCCAAAAACAATGCCAGACACACTTGTCTATGGTTACTCCATAGTCAGACACACTGCTCACCAGATCGGGTACGGAGGAGATCACAGTAAGCTGCCTATCGGGCACTGGAATCCACCACATAATGCAAGCACTCAGGTCACTCAACTGCAAGTACAGGTCTGACCCAGTCATTGTCCATGCTGGTGTGAACGACCTGAGATGTACCTCCCTGGACTACATGGAAAGAGACATAGAGGATCCCTCTGATTATGTAGGCCAGGCAGGTATGACCCTGACCTTCAGCAGTATCCTACCTTCACCAAGTATGATGGCACATAAACAGAGACAAGATGATCAGCTGTATTATTTTGCTTAGACTATGGTGTCATTCAAAGGGGGTCCAATGTCTGTCTGCCTGGGATGACATGCTGGACAGGCCACGGTGATTTGCAAGGGACGGCTTGCACCTGTCACCCTGGGCTTCGATTTCGGATGATGCTCTTGCCACCCCCATTGTGCCTTTTTTATGCAAGATTCAGATACTACACCTACCACCCTAGAACACAGTAAAGGAAGGACACTAAGGGTACTGCTGCTCAATGCCAGAGGTCTCAACCTCAAGCTGCACACACTCTATGCCCTTCTCAGTATGTAGCACATTGATGTCTGTGCTGTGCCTGAAACCTGGTTCACAGCTTCTGACAGCACCCCGGCACTATCGGGTGTTACCTCATATCATGCATTCCAGCACCAGCATCCGGACAACACCAAGAAGGATGGTGGGTGTCCATATTCATCAAGGACACCCTCACCTCATTGTTGGTGGCAACACACGATGCATCGGAGACCATCCAGGTGCCAGTGACCGTAGGCAAGACTGCTCTGCAGTTTGTAGCATGTTACATGCCACCCTCTCAAACTCAGGTACCTCACACAGCTATCCTGCAAACACTGAAGGGGATAAATGTATCTCCAAACACCATCCTACTGGGTGATTCCAACTATTCACATATAGACTGGGATCACTAATCATGCCACAACACTCTAACACATAGGTTCCATGAGTTCATACACTGAAATGCCATGGAACAACTGGTTCCAATCCCCTCAAGTGGAGGCAACATACTAGAACTCATCATCACGAACATGGGGTCACACTGTTCAACACCAGCAGTATACCCATCATTGGTGAGATCAGATCATGGACTACTCTCAGTGGGGAGTCCACATCCCACCCACACCCCAGATGGAAAACAAACAGTGAAGACCTTCTCAAATGCCGACTTCACATTTCTAAGGACTGGTGTGGTCTCTTTCAAGGCCCCAAAGCCAGCGGACACCATTACCCAAGCCACTGTATCACTTACAAATGCCTTCTACCAGCACCTCCAGGACTGCATGGATCAGGCAATCCCAAACAAAACAAAGACTCTTTGTACCACAGGCAAGCATCCAGTCTGGTGGACCCTAGCCATAAACAAGCTCTACAACACAAGGAAGGAGCTACTACAAGATAGAGCATAATCCGTAGGAGGGAAGACACCCCTACTCATTGTGAGTAAAACACTGGGTTCCCCCATACAATCATCCGAGGCAAGTTTTGAGAGTAAACCCACTCAGGACTCAAGGGACAATCATGAGGCCTTTTTGCCTATGTTTGAAACCTGGGAGGAACTCCCAGATATGCTCAGAATTAGTTCGAATGATGTAGATATCACTGCACCTACAGACATTGCCAACATACTGGCTGACAGGTTCATTGCAGATTCCTCCCCCCCCCAACTGGAGGGGTATCTACACCAGAGGATTGTAGCCCCCCAAACATCTCCAATGCTGGGGTGGGAACTGCTCTATCCAAGGCAGAAAACACTTTATCCATGGGACCAGATGGTGTCCCCAGTTGTGTGCTCCATGAACTCAATGAGTAATTACACCCGCAGTTAGGGCAGCTGTTTAATCTTAGCCTCACCTCAGGATATGTGCCCAAGGAGTGGCATACGGCAATGGTGGACCCACTTCACAAAGGAGGTGCCTCCACCAACCCCGGAAACTACCATCCCATCAGCTTCACAAGCCTGTTCTGCTAAGCTATGGAGAGGATCATAATGGGAATTATAAATGAAGACATAGGGGACTTGCAGGCATTGGATACAATCCAGTTTGGCTTTGTCAAGGGCAGATCATGCCTTTTAAACTTGGTTGACTTTTCAAAACAGTCACCCAGGCCATTGACGTAGGCAGGGCAGTCCACACAGCCTACCTTGACCTGGCAAAGGTTTTGACACAATACCCCCCCACTCAGGTATTTTGAAAAACATCCACTGTACTTCAGAACCCATACATCACAGCATGGGTTGCAAACTAGCTAAGTGATGGAACACACAGGGTCAAAGTTGCTGGTGCCATGTCACACTCCAGAGCTGTCACAGGTGGTGTCTCACAGGGCTCAGTCCTGGGCCCACATTTGTTCAGCATCTACTTTTCAGAAGTACGAGCAAACACAGGAGGATTATGGCTGACAAAGTCTGACGATGACTGCAAACTGGGAAGCATAGTTGGAAACCCATCTGACACAGACATCCTTCGGAAGGGTCTCATAGACACAGATAACTGGTGCCACAGCCATGACCGTACATTAAACACTAAACAATGCATAGCCATACCCTTCAGGAAGAACAAGGTTACCACTACTTCCCATCTAGGTGGAAATCCTCTAAGCACAGAGGAGGTTATCAGGGACCTGGGCACCCAGGTTGACAGTAACCTTTTGTTTGACACTCACATTGCCAGGGTAGTTTGGAAGGCCTTCTACATTGGCCACCTCATCATGCAGGGATTCACATCTAGATCAAGGGAGGTCATTGTTCCCCTGTACTCATCACTCATCAGACCAATGATTGCATACAATGCCCCATTCAGAATGTATCTGACCCAACACCCGGCAATTGGATGGGCCAATTCCTCAACAGGAGGTGAAAGGGTCTCAAACATATTTCTTATGCTGCCGACTGAAGGGATTCCAGCTGTATTCAGTCACTTACCGTCTGCTCAGAGGTGACCTGTGCCTGACATACAAGGCTATGTCCAACCCAGAATTATTGAACATGCTTCACCTCAAGACCTCTACATCCATCAGAACTACAAGGGCAGGAGACCTAAACCTCAACACAGATATTAATAGGATGTGCTGGAGGGACAGATTCATCACCCAGAGAGTCCCTATGCTGTGGAACAACATCCTGGTACATGTGGAGGCTGAGCACCTCACTGGCTTCATTCAAGTGAGATCTTGACCAATGGATGGGAGATTGCAGGTATACCCCAGGGATAACCTCAGTACCACTGCTTGACAGAGGCACAGCAAAATAATGGGCATATTATCCATCAACTTGAAGGGGTGGCAGAAGCCACAAAACTCTGGGCTAGGCTTATTAATGCCCTAGGGCAGATAGCCTAGTATGAACCTATGAACCTATGCACATAGGCCTAGGGCAGTTCCTGCTATTAGGACAGTGGTCTGCAGCAAGCTATATAGTAGTAGTGAGTTTTAGCCATTGGTTTTTGACCATGGCTATTCCATGTTGCTTCTTGTTGTGGTACAAACATGGGTGTGTGGTTATCCATGCTATTTATTGCTAGTCACCCTCATTTTGTATCTTGTTCCATGTTTTTGCACATGTACATCACTGTATGACGTGTGACCTGGTAGTGTCAGGGTGCTGATGTGGGCTTTGACCCTGTTTTCTATTACAGCACTGATATCTACATTCTCTATACTGTGTGTGTTTACACACCACACATCTTGATGTTTATACTTCTGGCATTGGGTAGCATTACATCTAGGTTCCTATCCCTGGTACCCATGAGGTGGGTTTGTGTTTTGTGGTTTATGATTCTTGAGGGTGGATGTTAGTTGGGGTCCTCAGGTGTGCATGTGGTACATGATATTACATTACTTTAACACATGGCATTCATGCCTCAGGTGGTGCTGCAGGTCCACCTCTGTCGGATACACATACTACACTCCTTGTACATGTTTGGCAGCAGGTTGTGTCATGTTAGGCATCCCTGTTACTGTATGAGTGAGTCAGAGTGGGTATCAGTCCCAGTGTTCCTACTGACCAAGCGTATGTGCTATCGTTGCCTCTTTGCCAAGGCCAGGGCATACTGGGCACGCCTCCTTCTGCCTACTGGGACAAGGTCAGGTTGTTCCTCCTCCGAGTCACCCCTGCCTGTGGTGGCCTTGGCAATGGTGGGGATGTTTGGCCCAGCCCTGTGCTGGTCCTGCTGCAGCTGTTTCAGAGGATCATATTATGTAGCATAGCACATATCATGATCATTTGGGTACATGTAGTTGGTGTGTACTGCAAGGCTCCACCAGATGTGTCCAGACACCGAACCGTGACTTAGCAGCCCAAACACACGCTCTATGATATTACGTGTTTGTGCGGTGCCTCATTATGGCGTTCCTGTTCAGGTGTGTGTGCATTTCTGATGGGTGTCATCAGCCACGGCTCAAGTGCATAACCTGCATCCCCCACTAGGTGTCCGTGTGGGAAGTCCCCATTGGCAAATGATTGGTACAGCTGCGTCAGATGCCAGATATGGGAATCGTGGTAGCTCCCAGGGCAGCCAGCACACACATTCATTATTATGCCCTGGGCATCACACACGACCTGGCAGTTGATGGAGGGGTATCCCTGCGGTTAATGTAGGCTCTACCGCTCTCCTGCTGGTGCTTTGATGCATATGTGCATGCAGTCTGTAGCACCCAGTACCTCAGGGTATTTCGCTATTTGCTGGAAGAGACGCATATTGCTGGCCAATACCTCACGGGCATTGGGAAATATACATGATCACCGACATGTGCTGACATGGCATCCAGGAACTGGTGTAGTACCCTGGAGGCTGATGCCTGTGATATCCCCATCATTTCGCCAGTTGGTCTCTGGAAGGTACCTGTTGCTAGTATTCTTAGGCCAACACATACCTTGGTTTCCACTGGGATGGGTTCCCCTCTGTTGGTTCTGTGTGTGAGGCGTGGCCTGCACAGCTCAACAATCTGCTGCAGGAGCTCTCTGTCCACTCTATAGCGCTCTACTATCTCCAGCTCATGTAACCCATGGTAGGTGACCCTGAGCCTGTATACTCTTCTCCTTCCCCTCACTCTGGGTTGTCTGTCAGCATCTGCATTGCCACCACCCTCAGCAATTCGCCTATGCCTGATTATAATAGCTATGGCAGCCCCTAGCATTTCTGCTCTGAGTTCAGCTTTTTTCAGTTTCCACTCCTGATAGCTTAGTTTCTGGCAGTATCTGTTGTGAGAAACAGCCTGCACTGCTCTTTGCAGTGTTTTAAGTGCTGGGTTGGGCTTCTAGTCTGCCTGTGTAATTGCCTGCTTCTAATTGTTTCCACCAATTAACTCGAGTAGTATCTTCTGGCAGTTTTCCTGCATTTTAGTTGTTTCCTGTTTCCTTTCTGTTTCCTGAGGGGAGCAATGTGCACACCAGCTTAAACACGCCACAGTCACTTAAACACGCCAACACATCCTTACACGGTGTTACACGCTGCACACATCCTTACACGGTGTTAGCTAGGCTGATTCATGCTAAAACGCCGCACACTGCCTTACACACGCAGTACGCCTGCGCAAACCGTTGTAACGGTTTGCAACATGCTCCCACATGTTGAACCTGCCTTATCGCCAAGACACGCCACAAGATGCATGCGTATATCAAGAAACTTTGAGTGTAGGGATAGCGATACCCTCAATTTCTTGACTTTCCTAGTGTTCTGTTGGGACACACCCTCCTCCCTGATGTCTGTCTGTCATCTGTTACCTTACATTGCCCTCCAATCTGGTACATTTATTGCTATCACCCCCCCCCATCATGTCACGTACCTCTTACTCTGTTCCTCCCCGCCTCTAACTCTTATACTACTCAGACAGTGCTCATTACCTATGTGACAGTGTGATTCAGTATTGTAACCCTCATTTACATAGGATTGCCTAGTAATGACTAGTTACATGTCTTACACGGAGCTTCCCTTGACAAACCACTAAACGGAGGCCATATTGTTTTTGGTCTGCAAGTCCCTCCATTGCCATTCAATGTAATACATAAATCCTACAATTGTGGGTTTATAAGCTTCAGTTTTCAGTTTTAGGTAGCGCACTCGCTTATGCGCTGGTGTCGCTGCAGTTAAACACAAAAATCCGTGAAAAAAAAAAAAAAGTTATATAACTTATTTTTGAAACACTTTTCATGCCAATGGCCACATATTTGGCCATTGGCATGCTTAATGAAATATATGCACTTTATTTGGAGCTGACATAGCTCCGTTTTTATTTTGCAGAAATGTACTCAGTTGTCAGCTGAGTACATTTCTGCAACACGTCCGCTACACGGACTGGTTTCTGCTTTGGATCGCTGAAATACCTCATTTGCATATCTTTGAGCTGCAAATGAGGTATTGAGCATTTGACGCCAGTCCGTAAGAGACATGTTAGCTGTCTCTTACACGGAGATTTGGGCTGTTCCTGAATCAGGAGGCTTATGAATGAGGCTTACACTACTCTTGAACTCCGTGTGTTTCCTCCTGAATCTGGCCCATAGTTTATATAGAGGATTAATTCTTAAAATCTTACTAAGCAATGTATAAATTATTATTACCATTTATATAAGGGAAAAGTATTGGGAAAAGTTTGATAACAGAACCCATAAATGATGATTAGCAGCTGTTTCTATTTTCTATTTCCTGGGATATCTAATATTTTAGAGCATGTAGCTTTGGAGAAATTGTATTTCCATGAATTGTCTACATATATATATATATATATATATATATATATATATATATATATAAATAATATATATATATATATATATATATATATATATATATATATATATATATGGGTCTACTTCAGTAGACTGACCTCACTTACCTGACACCCAATTGCTTGGCCATCTAGTAGAAATTTACCCTTACCCCCATGGTAGTGCATTGTTAGAGTTGGTATATTTAGTTGGGGTGTGGGGTGTGCTTAGTTTTACTTACTTTAGTTAATTTTATCAGGATAGCCAAGTGGTTACTTACCTCACGTGAAACATCGGTCTTCCAGATGTTAGTCTTCTGAAGGTGTCGGTCTTGTCGTCTTGGGCAACTGGGTGTTGGGGTAATTGAGCGGTCGGTCTATTGAAGTAGACTCATAAATATATATATATATATATATATATATATATATATATATTATTTTTTTAGGTTAGCTTAACATGTGTTACAATGGGTCTTTGCATGGCTATTATTGCAATCCTAAAAACAATCAAATAGGTGGGCTTGTAGTTGCATTATGGTTGCCATAAACAGTGTTTGTAGTACATTTGTGACATACCTGTCACTGTTGTCAAAATGTCCATAATGTCTCCTTTTTTCCTGTCATGGTAATTCATGGGTGATTACATAAACAGTCTGTAGTGCCAAACATTCAAGTTGCATGCTTCATACCTTCACTAAATGTACTATGGCAAAAGCTGTTATCCTAATGACTCTCTACAACTGTGCTCTATGGCTGAAAGTACACCCAACATTTCGCTGTACCTTACCCTTGTACGTCTTGAAATGTTGCAAGCATTGCATCATGCCAGAGATGCTCAATATGTGTTAAAAATCTTGTAGCATTAAGATCTCAGTTATTGCAGTGGTTTTATTGCTGGGGTTTTGTGTGGAAAGGATGAATGAATGATTTCAGTGCCTTCCCCCCCTTTCTAACAGAGGGGTTTTTGTCATATTATCCCTGTGTCTAGCAGTTTACTTTCCCTTTATTTTTTAAATTGCTGCCTTTAAGAATTACCATCATTGAGTACCCCTGATGTCTAGTTAATCCCCCAAACTACCTTTTGTTTAAATGGTGGATACATTTTTATTTATTTAATTTAACATTTGTTTACCGGGAAAGTCCGACTTGGTACAAAGCCAATTTTCAATGGAGGCCTGGGGAGAAACACTCCAGACACGTCTTTCTAACATAGGAGGAAACCGGAGTACACGGAGAAAA